>NW_024598739.1:0-47343 GCF_004379255.2 Salvia splendens
CTGCTTACTACACAAAAAAACACACATTCTATACAGACCATACACACGCAAGACAATATAGACATAATACACACACTATACACCAAATTCATGCGCTGCACACGCACGCATAAATAAAATACATGCGTTGCAAACATAGATGCACACTACATATATTGTACATCATACTTAAACTATACCCAAAATATACACTCGTACACAATAAACAAACTGAACACACTATAAAAAAATAACAAAATTTACTCAATGTATACTATACACACAATATACATGCCCTGCATACACTTCAAACAAAGTATACATACACTACAAAAAGTATTCCTAAACATATTATACAATACACGTAAAATTCACACACTATACACAAAATACACATAGTGTCCGCACACTACAAAACACACTACATATACATACAATACATCATAGCACAAAGTACAAAGTATATACAACACTCAAATACGCACACTTTATACACATACATATTAAACAATCACTACACACACACTATACACAAAATAAATACAGAAAATACAATCATTATAGAAACACCACTTAGTATACATATGCTACACATATTATTATATACTATACAACAAATGTACATATAAAATACTATATTTATACATATGTACCACATACTATAAACATTAAACATAGTATAAATAAAATACACTACACATTAAATGGACGATAAAATACATAAACTCAATATAAATAAAATACACTACACGTTAAATGTATTGCACATACCACACGCATTATACACAAAATACACCCTAGTACGCAATTCACAAAATAAACACACACACCAAAAAAAATAACACACTTTACACACAATATATAGACAAAATACACTTTTTATACACTATACAATACACAATTTATACATACGTCGCACATACTACAAACATTAATCACGGTACAAAAAAGACACAAAGACAATATAAATAAAACACATACACACTATTACTACATAAAATGAACATACTACGCACTAAACAAAAAAAAAACATACACTTGATACACATTACGTACTATATGCATACTATATATGATAACACAAAGTTCAAATTGCACACAAAGTATATATACCACGCACAATATACATACAACGCACATTCTGCTTACTACACAAAAAAACACACATTCTATACAGACCATACACACGCAAGACAATATAGACATAATACACACACTATACACAAAATTCATGCGCTGCACACGCACGCATAAACAAAATACATGCGTTGCAAACATAGATGCACACTACATATATTGTACATCATACTTAAACTATACCCAAAATATACACTCGTACACAATAACCAAACTGAACACACTACAAAAAATAACAAAATTTACTCAATGTATACTATACACACAATATACATGCCCTGCACACACTTCAAACAAAGTATACATACACTACAAAAAGTATTCCTAAACATATTATACATTACACGTAAAATTCACACACTATACACAAAATACACATAGTGTCCGCACACTACAAAATACACTACATATACATACAATACATCATAGCACAAAGTACAAAGTATATACAACACTCAAATACGCACACTTTATACACATACATATTAAACAATCACTACACACACACTATACACAAAATAAATACAGAAAATACAAACATTATAGAAACACCACTTAGTATACATATGCTACACATATTAATGAATACTATACAACAAATGTACATATAAAATACTATATTTGTACATATGTACCACATACTATAAACATTAAACATAGTATAAATAAAATACTCTACACATTAAATGGACGATAAAATACATAAACTCAATATAAATAAAATACACTACACGCTAAATGTATTGCACCATACCACACGCATTATACACAAAATACACACTAGTACGCAATTCACAAAATAAACACACACACACACAAAAGAAAATAACACACTTTACACACAATATATAGACAAAATACACTTTTATACACTATACAATACACAATTTATACATACGTCGCACATACTACAAACATTAACCACGGTACAAAAAGACACAAGACAATATAAATAAAACACATACACACTATTACTACATAAAATGAACATACTACGCACTAAACAAAAAATAACACACACTTGATACACATTACGTACTATATGCATACTATATATCATAACACAAAGTTCAAATTGCACACAAAGTATATATACCACGCACAATATACATACAACGCACATGCTGCTTACTACACAAAAAAACACACATTCTATACAGACCATACACACGCAAGACAATATAGACATAATACACACACTATACACAAAATTCATGCGCTGCACACGCACGCATAAACAAAATACATGCGTTGCAAACATAGATGCACACTACATATATTGTACATCATACTTAAACTATACACAAAATATACACTCGTACACATTAAACAAACTGAACACACTACAAAAAAATAACAAAATTTACTCAATGTATACTATACACACAATATACATGCCCTGCACACACTTCACACAAAGTATACATACACTACAAAAAGTATTCCTAAACATATTATACATTACACGTAAAATTCACACACTATACACAAAATACACTGCACGTAAAATTCACACACTATACACAAAATACACTACACTACAAAACACACTACATATACATATAATACATCATAGCACAAAGTACAAAGTATATGCAACACTCAAATACGCACACTTTATACACATACATATTAAACAATCACTACACACACACTATACACAAAATAAATACAGAAAATACAATCATTATAGAAACACCACTTAGTATACATATGCTACACATATTATTATATACTATACAACAAATGTACATATAAAATACTATATTTATACATATGTACCACATACTATAAACATTAAACATAGTATAAATAAAATACACTACACATTAAATGGACGATAAAATACATAAACTCAATATAAATAAAATACACTACACGTTAAATGTATTGCACATACCACACGCATTATACACAAAATACACCCTAGTACGCAATTCACAAAATAAACACACACACCCAAAAAAATAACACACTTTACACACAATATATAGACAAAATACACTTTTTATACACTATACAATACACAATTTATACATACGTCGCACATACTACAAACATTAACCACGGTACAAAAAAGACACAAAGACAATATAAATAAAACACATACACACTATTACTACATAAAATGAACATACTACGCACTAAACAAAAAAAAAACATACACTTGATACACATTACGTACTATATGCATACTATATATGATAACACAAAGTTCAAATTGCACACAAAGTATATATACCACGCACAATATACATACAACGCACATTCTGCTTACTACACAAAAAAACACACATTCTATACAGACCATACACACGCAAGACAATATAGACATAATACACACACTATACACAAAATTCATGCGCTGCACACGCACGCATAAACAAAATACATGCGTTGCAAACATAGATGCACACTACATATATTGTACATCATACTTAAACTATACCCAAAATATACACTCGTACACAATAACCAAACTGAACACACTACAAAAAATAACAAAATTTACTCAATGTATACTATACACACAATATACATGCCCTGCACACACTTCAAACAAAGTATGCATACACTACAAAAAGTATTCCTAAACATATTATACATTACACGTAAAATTCACACACTATACACAAAATACACATAGTGTCCGCACACTACAAAATACACTACATATACATACAATACATCATAGCACAAAGTACAAAGTATATACAACACTCAAATACGCACACTTTATACACATACATATTAAACAATCACTACACACACACTATACACAAAATAAATACAGAAAATACAAACATTATAGAAACACCACTTAGTATACATATGCTACACATATTAATGAATACTATACAACAAATGTACATATAAAATACTATATTTGTACATATGTACCACATACTATAAACATTAAACATAGTATAAATAAAATACTCTACACATTAAATGGACGATAAAATACATAAACTCAATATAAATAAAATACACTACACGCTAAATGTATTGCACATACCACACGCATTATACACAAAATACACACTAGTACGCAATTCACAAAATAAACACACACACAAAAGAAAATAACACACTTTACACACAATATATAGACAAAATACACTTTTTATACACTATACAATACACAATTTATACATACGTCGCACATACTACAAACATTAACCACGGTACAAAAAAGACACAAGACAATATAAATAAAACACATACACACTATTACTACATAAAATGAACATACTACGCACTAAACAAAAAATAACACACACTTGATACACATTACGTACTATATGCATACTATATATCATAACACAAAGTTCAAATTGCACACAAAGTATATATACCACGCACAATATACATACAACGCACATGCTGCTTACTACACAAAAAAACACACATTCTATACAGACCATACACACGCAAGACAATATAGACATAATACACACACTATATACAAAATTCATGCGCTGCACACGCACGCATAAACAAAATACATGCGTTGCAAACATAGATGCACACTACATATATTGTACATCATACTTAAACTATACACAAAATATACACTCGTACACATTAAACAAACTGAACACACTACAAAAAAATAACAAAATTTACTCAATGTATACTATACACACAATATACATGCCCTGCACACACTTCACACAAAGTATACATACACTACAAAAAGTATTCCTAAACATATTATTCATTACACGTAAAATTCACAAACTGTACACAAAATACACATAGTGTCCGCACACTACAAAACACACTACATATACATACAATACATCATAGCACAAAGTACAAAATATATACAACACTCAAATACGCACACTTTATACACATACATATTAAACAATCACTACACACACACTATACACAAAATAAATACAGAAAATACAAACATTATAGAAACACCACTTAGTATACATATGCTACACATATTAATATATACTATACAACAAATGTACATATAAAATACTATATTTATACATATGTACCACATACTATAAACATTAAACATAGTATAATAAAATACACTACACATTAAATGGACGATAAAATACATAAACTCAATATAAATAAAATACACTACACGCTAAATGTATTGCACATACCACACGCATTATACACAAAATACACACTAGTACGCAATTCACAAAATAAACACACACACAAAAGAAAATAACACACTTTACACACAATATATAGACAAAATACACTTTTTATACACTATAAAATACACAATTTATACATACGTCGCACATACTACAAACATTAACCACGGTACAAAAAAGACACAAAGACAATATAAATAAAACACATACACACTATTACTACATAAAATGAACATACTACGCACTAAACAAAAAAAACACGCACTTGATACACATTACGTACTATATGCATACTATATATCATAACACAAAGTTCAAATTGCACACAAAGTATATATACCACGCACAATATACATACAACGCACATGCTGCTTACTACACAAAAAAACACACATTCTATACAGACCATACACACGCAAGACAATATAGACATAATACACACACTATACACAAAATTCATGTGCTACACACGCACGCATAAACAAAATACATGCGCTGCAAACATAGATGCACACTACATATATTGTACATCATACTTAAACTATACACAAAATATACACTCGTACACAATAAACAAACTGAACACACTTCAAAAAAAATAATAAAATTTACTCAATGTATACTATACACACAATATACATGCCCTGCACACACTTCACACAAAGTATACATACACTACAAAAAGTATTCCTAAACATATTATACATTACACGTAAAATTCACACACTATACACAAAATACACTGCACGTAAAATTCACACACTATACACAAAATACACTACACTACAAAACACACTATATATACATACAATACATCATAGCACAAAGTACAAAGTATATACAACACTCAAATACGCACACTTTATACACATACATATTAAACAATCACTACACACACACTATACACAAAATAAATACAGAAAATACAAACATTATAGAAACACCACTTAGTATACATATGCTACACATATTAATGAATACTATACAACAAATGTACATATAAAATACTATATTTGTACATATGTACCACATACTATAAACATTAAACATAGTATAAATAAAATACATTACACATTAAATGGACGATAAAATACATAAACTCAATATAAATAAAATAAACTACACGCTAAATGGATTGCACATACCACACGCCTTATACACAAAATACACACTAGTACGCAATTCACAAAATAAACACACACACAAAAAAAAATAATACACTTTACACACAAAATATAGACAAAATACACTTTTTATACACTATACAATACACAATTTATACATACGTCGCACATACTACAAACATTAACAACGGTACAAAAAAGACACAAAGACAATATAAATAAAACACATACACACTATTACTACATAAAATGAACATACTACGCACTAAACAAAAAATAACACACACTTGATACACATTACGTACTATATGCATACTATATATCATAACACAAAGTTCAAATTGCACACAAAGTATATATACCACGCACAATATACATACAACGCACATGCTGCTTACTACACAAAAAAAACACACATTCTATACAGACCATACACACGCAAGACAATATAGACATAATACACACACTATACACAAAATTCATGCGCTGCACACGCACGCATAAACAAAATACATGCGCTGCAAACATAGATGCACAATACATATATTGTACATCATACTTAAACTATACACAAAATATACACTCGTACACAATAAACAAACTGAACACACTACAAAAAAAATAACAAAATTTACTCAATGTATACTATACACACAATATACATGCCCTGCACACACTTCACACAAAGTATACATACACTACAAAAAGTATTCCTAAACATATTATACATTACACGTAAAATTCACACACTATACACAAAATACACTGTACGTAAAATTCACACACTATACACAAAATACACTACACTACAAAACACACTACATATACATACAATACATCATAGCACAAAGTACAAAGTATATACAACACTCAAATACGCACACTTTATACACATACATATTAAACAATCACTACACACACACTATACACAAAATAAATACAGAAAATACAAACATTATAGAAACACCACTTAGTATACATATGCTACACATATTAATGAATACTATACAACAAATATACATATAAAATACTATATTTGTACATATGTACCACATACTATAAATATTAAACATAGTATAAATAAAATACACTACACATTAAATGGACGATAAAATACATAAACTCAATATAAATAAAATAAACTACACGCTAAATGGATTGCACATACCACACGCATTATACACAAAATACACACTAGTACGCAATTCACAAAATAAACACACACACAAAAAAAATAACACACTTTACACACAAAATATAGACAAAATACACTTTTTATACACTATACAATACACAATTTATACATACGTCGCACATACTACAAACATTAACAACGGTACAAAAAAGACACAAAGACAATATAAATAAAATACATACACACTATTACTACATAAAATGAACATACTACGCACTAAACAAAAAATAACACACACTTGATACACATTACGTACTATATGCATACTATATATCATAACACAAAGTTCAAATTGCACACAAAGTATATATACCACGCACAATATACATACAACGCACATGCTGCTTACTACACAAAAAAAACACACATTCTATACAGACCATACACACGCAAGACAATATAGACATAATACACACACTATACACAAAATTCATGCGCTGCACAAGCACGCATAAACAAAATACATGCGCTGCAAACATAGATGCACAATACATATATTGTACATCATACTTAAACTATACACAAAATATACACTCGTACACAATAAACAAACTGAACACACTACAAAAAAAATAACAAAATTTACTCAATGTATACTATACACACAATATACATGCCCTGCACACACTTCACACAAAGTATACATACACTACAAAAAGTATTCCTAAACATATTATACATTACACGTAAAATTCACACACTATACACAAAATACACTGCACGTAAAATTCACACACTATACACAAAATACACTACACTACAAAACACACTACATATACATACAATACATCATAGCACAAAGTACAAAGTATATACAACACTCAAATACGCACACTTTATACACATACATATTAAACAATAACTACACACACACTATACACAAAATAAATACAGTAAATACAAACATTATAGAAACACCACTTAGTATACATATGCTACACATATTAATGAATACTATACAACAAATGTACATATAAAATACTATATTTGTACATATGTACCACATACTATAAATATTAAACATAGTATAAATAAAATACACTACACATTAAATGGACGATAAAATACATAAACTCAATATAAATAAAATAAACTACACGCTAAATGGATTGCACATACCACACGCATTATACACAAAATACACACTAGTACGCAATTCACAAAATAAACACACACACAAAAAAAAATAACACACTTTACACACAAAATATAGACAAAATACACTTTTTATACACTATACAATACACAATTTATACATACGTCGCACATACTACAAACATTAACCACGGTACAAAAAGGACACAAAGACAATATAAATAAAACACATACACACTATTACTACATAAAATGAACATACTACGCACTAAACAAAAAATAACACACACTTGATACACATTACGTACTATATGCATACTATATATCATAACACAAAGTTCAAATTGCACACAAAGTATATATACCACGCACAATATACATACAACGCACATGCTGCTTACTACACAAAAAAAACACACATTCTATACAGACCATACACACGCAAGACAATATAGACATAATACACACACTATACACAAAATTCATGCGCTGCAAACATAGATGCACAATACATATATTGTACATCATACTTAAACTATACACAAAATATACACTCGTACACAATAAACAAACTGAACACACTACAAAAAAAATAACAAAATTTACTCAATGTATACTATACACACAATATACATGCCCTGCACACACTTCACACAAAGTATACATACACTACAAAAAGTATTCCTAAACATATTATACATTACACGTAAAATTCACACACTATACACAAAATACACTGCACGTAAAATTCACACACTATACACAAAATACACTACACTACAAAACACACTACATATACATACAATACATCATAGCACAAAGTACAAAGTATATGCAACACTCAAATACGCACACTTTATACACATACATATTAAACAATCACTACACACACACTATACACAAAATAAATACAGAAAATACAAACATTATAGAAACACCACTTAGTATACATATGCTACACATACTAATATATACTATACAACAAATGTACATATAAAATACTATATTTATACATATGTACCACATACTATAAACATTAAACATAGTATAAATAAAATACACTACACATTAAATGGACGATAAAATACATAAACTCAATATAAATAAAATACACTACACGCTAAATGAATTGCACATACCACACGCATTATACACAAAATACACACTAGTACGCAATTCACAAAATAAACACACACACAACAAAAAAAATAACACACTTTACACACAAAATATAGACAAAATACACTTTTTATACACTATACAATACACAATTTATACATACGTCGCACATACTACAAACATTAACCACGGTACAAAAAAGACACAAAGACAATATAAATAAAACACATACACACTATTACTACATAAAATGAACATACTATACACAAAATACACATAGTGTCCGCACACTACAAAACACACTACATATACATACAATACATCATAGCACAAAGTACAAAGTATATACAACACTCAAATACGCACACTTTATACACATACATATTAAACAATCACTACACACACACTATACACAAAATAAATACAGAAAATACAAACATTATAGAAACACCACTTAGTATACATATGCTACACATATTAATGAATACTATACAACAAATGTACATATAAAATACTATATTTGTACATATGTACCACATACTATAAACATTAAACATAGTATAAATAAAATACACTACACATTAAATGGATGATAAAATACATAAACTCAATATAAATAAAATAAACTACACGCTAAATGGATTGCACATACCACACGCATTATACACAAAATACACACTAGTACGCAATTCACAAAATAAACACACACACAAAAAAAAATAACACACTTTACACACAAAATATAGACAAAATACACTTTTTATACACTATACAATACACAATTTATACATACGTCGCACATACTACAAACATTAACCACGGTACAAAAAAGACACAAAGACAATATAAATAAAACACATACACACTATTACTACATAAAATGAACATACTACGCACTAAACAAAAAATAACACACACTTGATACACATTACGTACTATATGCATACTATATATCATAACACAAAGTTCAAATTGCACACAAAGTATATATACCACGCACAATATACATACAACGCATATGCTGCTTACTACACAAAAAAAACACACATTCTATACAGACCATACACACGCAAGACAATATAGACATAATACACACACTATACACAAAATTCATGTGCTACACACGCACGCATAAACAAAATACATGCGCTGCAAACATAGATGCACACTACATATATTGTACATCATACTTAAACTATACACAAAATATACACTCCACATTATAAACTTAAAGATACATATAGGGAAAACAATCTATACACAGTACATACATTGCACACAAAGTAGACATAATGCACACATTCCACACTACTTGCACACAGTACACACTATATAAAATACATAAATTGCATAAAAACACATTATTCAAAATATTAACAAACACTGTACACATCCCCGATCAAAATACACAAAATGCACAAAATGCACACTACTTACATTACACACAACATACACTATACAAAATACACAAACTTAACACAAAAAACACACATTGCATATATTGCCCATAATACACACGTTACTGAAAATATAAACACACACTATACACAAAGCACGCATAATACATGCACAAAATATATTCACTACACACAATACTCGTAACACACTATAATATTCATATACGAGAACTACATATGTAGCACTATAAACACATTATACAAAACATAAATGCACTAAAATCATACACACAAAATACAAACTATATTCAAAATACACACTACACAAAATACACAATTTCCACACAAACACGGACATCCCAAACAATGCATACTTTATGCACAAAGTACACACAATCCACATACTCCAAGCTTCGTACATTGTAAAAATACAAATTACTCAAAATACATACATTGCATAAAATAGACACACTATACACTTCCCCGGTCAAAATACACATATTAAACATGAAAAACACACATCACAAAAGTACATACATTGCATAAATACATAAACTATACCAAATATAAATAAACACTATACACATCCCCGATCCAAACACACATTATAAATAAATTACATAGGAGAACAGTATCTTACAAATACGTAAGCAGTGACGAAAATCACACTAATTTACATAGTACTATTACAGAAAGTCACTATTCACTATTCACTATTCACACGATTTTTACATAACTATAATAGAAAGTAGCCGTCATTCCTGACTTTTGAGAAGCTTTTGAAACATCTTTTGAAAGATAGCCGTAACTTTTGACATTTGAGAAGAGAGCCTTTGACGAGGGTGACCCATGAAGCAATTATGCTGCCAATATGATATTGATAAGCCGAATCCTGTTTTTGCAACGTTTGATGTACTGACAACGCCTCCATTCTTCATCATCATAGTAGTAGTCCATATGATGACTTCTTCTGAAGCGGTACTCATACATTTCTTCAAGACATCTTTCTTCATTAATAATCGCTGCCTGGAGCCATCTGAGCTCTGATCTAAAATCGAACCGTTGGAAGGGATGCATCGTTCAGGCTGCAGTCATAATGGAGATAATTTTGAGAGTTCTTTTCATCCTTTTGATCCTATTGACTCTATGGAAAATGTAATACACATAGACACACTTCACACACATAAACACACACTAAACACATCTCCAGTCAAAAATACACATAATAATATTAAAATACATAGATTAAACATAAAATACACAATTCACATACAGACACTCCATAACATACATTGAACACACTACACTTAATAAAAATACATACATTGCATAATATACATAAACTATACCAAGTATAAATAAACACTATACACATCCTTGATCCAAATACACACATTATAAATATATTACATACATTAAACACAAAATACACAAACACACTAATAATAAAATACACAAATTAAACACACAATCCACATACTCCAAACTTCGTACATTGTAAAAATACAAATTACTCAAAATACATACATTGCATAAAATAGACACACTATACACATCCCCGGTCAAAATACACACATTAAACACGAAAAACACACATCACAAAAAATACATACATTGCATAAATACATAAACTATACCAAATATAAATAAACACTATACACATCCCCGATCCAAACACACATTATAAATAAATTACATACATTAAACACAAAATACACATAGACACACTTCCCACACATAAACACACACTAAACACATCTCTAGTAAAAAATACACACACTAATAATAAAATACATAGATTAAACACAAAATACACAATTCACACACAGACACACTCCACAGCATACATTGAACACAATACACTTAATAAAAAATACAAACATTGCGCTACACATATACACTATCCACGAATATATATATACAATACAGACACCGCACACCCTATTCAAACACATTATAAACATAAAGATACTTATAGGGAAAACAATCTATACACAGTACATACATTGCACACAAAGTAGACATAATGCACACATTCCACACTACTTGCACACAGTACACACTATATAAAATACATAAATTGCATATAAACACATTATTCAAAATATTAACAAACACTGTACACATCCCCGATCAAAATACACAAAATGCACAAAATGCACACTACTTACATTACACACAACATACACTATACAAAATACACAAACTTAACACAAAAAACACACATTGCATATATTGCCCATAATACACACGTTACTGAAAATATAAACACACACTATACACAAAGCACGCATAATACATGCACAAAATATATTCACTACACACAATACTCGTAACACACTATAATATTCATGTACGAGAACTACATATGTAGCACTATAAACACATTATACAAAACATAAATGCACTAAAATCATATACACAAAATACAAACTATATTCAAAATACACACTACACAAAATACACAATTTCCACACAAACACGGACATCCCAAACAATGCATACTTTATGCACAAAGTACACACAATCCACATACTCCAAGCTTCGTACATTGTAAAAATACAAATTACTCAAAATACATACATTGCATAAAATAGACACACTATACACTTCCGTGGTCAAAATACAAACATTAATAATAAAATACACACATTAAACATGAAAAACACACATCACAAAAGTACATACATTGCATAAATACATAAACTATACCAAATATAAATAAACACTATACACATCCCCGATCCAAACACACATTATAAATAAATTACATACATTAAACACAAAATACACATAGACGCACTTCACACACATAAACACACACTATACACATCTACAGTCAAAAAACACACTAATAATAAAATACATAGATTAAACACAAAATACACAATTCACACACAGACACACTCCATAGCATACATTGAACACAATACATTTAATAAAAATACATACATTGCATAAATACATAAACTATACAAATATAAATAAACACTATACACATCCCCGATCCAAACACACATTATAAATAAATTACATACATTAAACACAAAATACACATAGACGCACTTCACACACATAAACACACACTAAACACATCTCCAGTCAAAAATACACATAATAATATTAAAATACATAGATTAAACATAAAATACACAATTCACATACAGACACTCCATAACATACATTGAACACACTACACTTGTACGAGTGTATATTTTGTGTATAGTTTAAGTATGATGTACAATATATGTAGTGTGCATCTATGTTTGCAGCGCATGTATTTTGTTTATGCGTGCGTGTGTAGCACATGAATTTTGTGTATAGTGTGTGTATTATGTCTATATTGTCTTGCGTGTGTATGGTCTGTATAGAATGTGTGTTTTTTTTGTGTAGTAAGCAGCATATGCGTTGTATGTATATTGTGCGTGGTATATATACTTTGTGTGCAATTTGAACTTTGTGTTATGATATATAGTATGCATATAGTACGTAATGTGTATCAAGTGTGTGTTATTTTTTGTTTAGTGCGTAGTATGTTCATTTTATGTAGTAATAGTGTGTATGTGTTTTATTTATATTGTCTTTGTGTCTTTTTTGTACCGTGGTTAATGCTTGTAGTATGTGCGACGTATGTATAAATTGTGTGTTGTATAGTGTATAAAAAGTGTATTTTGTCTATATTTTGTGTGTAAAGTGTGTTATTTTTTTTTGTGTGTGTGTTTATTTTGTGAATTGCGTACTAGTGTGTATTTTGTGTATAATGCGTGTGGTATGTGCAATCCATTTAGCGTGTAGTTTATTTTATTTATATTGAGTTTATGTATTTTATCATCCATTTAATGTGTAGTGTATTTTATTTATACTATGTTTAATGTTTATAGTATGTGGTACATATGTACAAATATAGTATTTTATATGTACATTTGTTGTATAGTATTCATTAATATGTGTAGCATATGTATACTAAGTGGTGTTTCTATAATGTTTGTATTTTCTGTATTTATTTTGTGTATAGTGTGTGTGTAGTGATTGTTTAATATGTGTGTCTATGTGTATTTTGTGTTTAATGTATGTAATTTCTTTATAATGTGTGTTTGGATCGTGGATGTGTATAGTGTTTATTTATATTTGGTATAGTCTATGTATTTATGCAATGTATGTATTTTTGTGATGTGTGTTTTTCGTGTTTAATGTGTGTATTTTATTATTAATGTTTGTATTTTGACCAGAGATGTGTATAGTGTGTCTATTTTATGCAATGTATGTATTTTGAGTAATTTGTATTTTTGTAATGTACGAAGTTTGGAGTATGTGGATTGTGTGTTTAATTTGTGTATTTTATTATTAGTGTGTCTATGTGTATTTTGTGTTTAATGTATGTAATATATTTATAATGTGTGTATTTGGATCAAGGATGTGTATAGTGTTTATTTATATTTGGTATAGTTTATGTATATTATGCAATGTATGTATTTTTATTAAATGTATTGTGTTCAATGTATGCTATGGAGTGTGTCTGTGTGTGAATTGTGTATTTTGTGTTTAATCTATGTATTTTATTATTAGTGTTTTTTTTTACTGTTGATGTGTATAGTGTGTGTTTATGTGTGTGAAGTGTGTCTATGTGTATTTTGTGTTTAATGTATGTAATTTATTTATAATGTGTGTTTGGATCGGGGATGTGTATAGTGTTTATTTATATTTTGTATAGTTTATGTATTTATGCAATGTATGTACTTTTGTGATGTGTGTTTTTCATGTTTAATGTGTGTATTTTATTATTAATGTTTGTATTTTGACCAGGGAAGTGTATAGTGTGTCTATTTTATGCAATGTATGTATTTTGAGTAATTTGTATTTTTACAATGTACGAAGCTTGGAGTATGTGGATTGTGTGTACTTTGTGCATAAAGTATGCATTGTTTGGGATGTCCGTGTTTGTGTGGAAATTGTGTATTTTGTGTAGTGTGTATTTTGAATATAGTTTGTATTTTGTGTGTATGATTTTAGTGCATTTATGTTTTGTATAATGTATTTATAGTGCTACATATGTAGTTCTCGTATATGAATATTGTAGTGTGTTACGAGTATTGTGTGTAGTGAATATATTTTGTGCATGTATTATGCGTGCTTTGTGTATAGTGTGTGTTTATATTTTCAGTAACGTGTGTATTATGGGCAATATATGCAATGTGTGTTTTTTGTGTTAAGTTTGTGTATTTTGTATAGTGTATGTTGTGTGTAATGTAAGTAGTGTGCATTTTGTGCATTTTGTGTATTTTGATCGGGGATGTGTACAGTGTTTGTTAATATTTTGAATAATGTGTTTATATGCAATTTATGTATTTTATATAGTGTGTACTGTGTGCAAGTAGTGTGGAATGTGTGCATTATGTCTACTTTGTGTGCAATGTATGTACTGTGTATAGATTGTTTTCCCTATAAGTATCTTTATGTTTATAATGTGTTTGAATAGGGTGTGCGGTGTCTGTATTGTATATATATATTCGTGGATAGTGTATATGTGTAGCGCAATGTTTGTATTTTTTATTAAGTGTATTGTGTTCAATGTATGCTGTGGAGTGTGTCTGTGTGTGAATTGTGTATTTTGTGTTTAATCTATGTATTTTATTATTAGTGTGTGTATTTTTTACTAGAGATGTGTTTAGTGTGTGTTTATGTGTGGGAAGTGTGTCTATGTGTATTTTGTGTTTAATGTATGTAATTTATTTATAATGTGTGTTTGGATCGGGGATGTGTATAGTGTTTATTTATATTTGGTATAGTTTATGTATTTATGCAATGTATGTATTTTTGTGATGTGTGTTTTTCGTGTTTAATGTGTGTATTTTGACCGGGGATGTGTATAGTGTGTCTATTTTATGCAATGTATGTATTTTGAGTAATTTGTATTTTTACAATGTACGAAGTTTGGAGTATGTGGATTGTGTGTTTAATTTGTGTATTTTATTATTAGTGTGTTTGTGTATTTTGTGTTTAATGTATGTAATATATTTATAATGTGTGTATTTGGATCAAGGATGTGTATAGTGTTTATTTATACTTGGTATAGTTTATGTATATTATGCAATGTATGTATTTTTATTAAGTGTAGTGTGTTCAATGTATGTTATGGAGTGTCTGTATGTGAATTGTGTATTTTATGTTTAATCTATGTATTTTAATATTATTATGTGTATTTTTGACTGGAGATGTGTTTAGTGTGTGTTTATGTGTGTGAAGTGTGTCTATGTGTATTACATTTTCCATAGAGTCAATAGGATCAAAAGGATGAAAAGAACTCTCAAAATTATCTCCATTATGACTGCAGCCTGAACGATGCATCCCTTCCAACGGTTCGATTTTAGATCAGAGCTCAGATGGCTCCAGGCGGCGATTATTAATGAAGAAAGATGTCTTGAAGAAATGTATGAGTACCGCTTCAGAAGAAGTCATCATATGGACTACTACTATGATGATGAAGAATGGAGGCGTTGTCAGTACATCAAACGTTGCAAAAACAGGATTCGGCTTATCAATATCATATTGGCAGCATAATTGCTTCATGGGTCACCCTCGTCAAAGGCTCTCTTCTCAAATGTCAAAAGTTACGGCTATCTTTCAAAAGATGTTTCAAAAGCTTCTCAAAAGTCAGGAATGACGGCTACTTTCTATTATAGTTATGTAAAAATCGTGTGAATAGTGAATAGTGAATAGTGACTTTCTGTAATAGTACTATGTAAATTAGTGTGATTTTCGTCACTGCTTACGTATTTGTAAGATACTGTTCTCCTATGTAGCCAGGGTTGTTGGCTATAAATAAGAGGTCTGGAATGTAGAAAAGCACACCGAGTTCTGATCTCAGACTCATTGCTCTTCTCCCTCCTTCCCTCTGCTACCTTTTCAAGTTTTAATCCAAAGTGAGTTTTCATTTTCATATCTTGAAGTTTAGTTTGAACATGAACATTATGATTATAACCTTGTTGTTAGAACACGTATTGGCCGTGGCCGTGTTGTGTAATAACGTATTGGTTAACATCATATTGTTTATGATGGAGTTATTATGAATTATTCTGTTATTGGAAGTCATTTGATTAAGAAAACACAGGTGAAAACACATTTGAAAAGGAAAATACAGATTTAAAACTTGTATGAAGATAAATTGCAGTATGAAGATACGAAATTGAAAACTCACTTTGGATTAAAACTTGAAAAGGTAGCAGAGGGAAGGAGGGAGAAGAGCAATGAGTCTGAGATCAGAACTCGGTGTGCTTTTCTACATTCCAGACCTCTTATTTATAGCCAACAACCCTGGCTACATAGGAGTACAGTATCTTACAAATACGTAAGCAGTGACGAAAATCACACTAATTTACATAGTACTATTACAAAAAGTCACTATTCATTATTCACTATTCACACGATTTTTACATAACTATAATAGAAAGTAGCCGTCATTCCTGACTTTTGAGAAGCTTTTGAAACATCTTTTGAAAGATAGCCGTAACTTTTGACATTTGAGAAGAGAGCCTTTGACGAGGGTGACCCATGAAGCAATTATGCTGCCAATATGATATTGATAAGCCGAATCCTGTTTTTGCAACGTTTGATGTACTGACAACGTCTCCATTCTTCATCATCATAGTAGTAGTCCATATGATGACTTCTTCTGAAGCGGTACTCATACATTTCTTCAAGACATCTTTCTTCATTAATAATTGCCGCCTGGAGCCATCTGAGCTCTGATCTAAAATCGAACCGTTGGAAGGGATGCATCTTTCAGGCTGCAGTCATAATGGAGATAATTTTGAGAGTTCTTTTCATCCTTTTGATCCTATTGACTCTATGGAAAATGTCATCAATGGTTTCTCTAACAAAAGAAAAATCCACTTCTTCAGGAGGGTTTTCGAGAACAATTTTTACTATTTCTGAGAGAGAGGTAACCATGTCGGTATCAATTTTGATATTGTCAACAAGAAACCTAGAATAGGCTTCAGTATTCTTTCTTCTGAAGTAACCTGTCATCAGAAATCAAAGGGGTCTTGACCCCCGATAGGGTCAGAAGAGACCGATTCTTCAGACCTGGACTTTGAAGAGACAGACTTTTGAGCCAAAAATTCAAAGAAATCCCTTTTGAGATGTTCTGGGAGATTATCCATGAAACTTCCAGGTTTTGATTCCGTTTTGCTAGATTTTTCTGGTTTTTCTGCTTTGTCTTTCCCTTTTTGATCTCTTTGGAAAACCGCCTTTTCACCAGTGGTAAAGAATTTTTTGACAGCCGGTTCAGTTCCAATATGATTTTGAAACCTAGCCCACCATTTGATTCTGAAGACTCTTGTTAAAGAGTAAGGAGAAGGATCCGGATAGATTTTTTCAAAGTTAAAATCCCAGGAAAAGATCCAAGGTACTTTGAACTCAGCATGGAACATGACAAATTTTTGAAAATTTTTGAGGGTAGAGTATTCCGCAAAGGCGTGAAAACCCTTTTGAACTTCAGAAGGAAGAATATGGATGGAAGATCCTATTTTCCTCCACCAATCAGAAAACCAGATTGGAAATTGTTTCTCACAGTTATGGTGAAAGGCCATGAACCAGGAGTGGTTATAATATCTTAATAAGAAAGCTCTGAACCAAGCATTCTTATAGTCGATATAATTATACCCCTGAGCTGGGTGATTGAAGGTTTTGAATTCACTAAGGCCACCAAAGGTGGTTGTGGTATGGACTTTTTTGATAATGCATTTTGAATACTCAATCTCTTTGGATCTGTTGTAATTATGAGTTATTTCCACTGAATCAGAATCAATAAGAATAAACTCATAATACTTTTGGTCCTTTAGGCAATCATCTGATTCCCAGAGTTGGGAAGGATTTGGAAAACGGTTTCTAATGAAATCAGTTTGAGAGAGTTTCGCTGGAAAATCAGTGAAAGGGGTCATCCCACAATCTTCATGCCACTCTTTTGGAAAATATTTGAATTCTTCAGGAGCATTAGGGATTTGAATATTAGCGGCCTTTGGAATATTTGAGGTAAGGACAGTATTATAAGGGATTTCGGGAGTATTTTGAAGTGGGGAAAATCTGTTTGAAATAATTTGATTTGAAAGGTGTCTTTGATTGGGTTTTTGAGGAGTGAGGGGAGCCGAGGATGAGACCAAGGCCTTTGAGGTTTTGTTTGAGGGGAAGATTTCATAATC
The DNA here is from genome assembly GCF_004379255.2 of Salvia splendens. Classification (NCBI taxonomy): domain Eukaryota; kingdom Viridiplantae; phylum Streptophyta; class Magnoliopsida; order Lamiales; family Lamiaceae; genus Salvia; species Salvia splendens. The sequence goes on from NW_024598739.1 coordinate 20,380, forward strand.
TTTGACACTTTGTTTCTTGGACATCCTAGAGTCCGTCATTGCGACCTTGTAAAAATTCTCTGGTTAGGAAATCAGGTAGAGAATTATTTTCTCCTTTTATGAACTCAATTTCAAAATCAAAGACAGATAAAATGGCTTGCCATCTGGCAAATATTTGTTTTGAGACAATATTTTGAACATCTTTTGTGAGGACTTCTTTTGCAGATTTGCAATCAATTCTGATTAAAAATCTTTTGTTATAAAGGTCGTCTTGAAATTTTTGAATGCATAAAACTATGGACAAAATTTCTTTTTTGATAACAGAATAATTCATTTGCGCATTGTTCCAGATACCAGAATGGTATCTTACCAGTTGCTCTTTTGAATCCAGCTTTTGTTTTAATATCCCCCCATAGCCTATGTTTGAAGCATCCGTTTCAATAATCATGAAGGCTTTTGGATTAGGAATACCTAAACAAGGTAGAGTTTTGACCTGCTGTTTTATGATTTTAACCACATTGGTATGTTCTTCTGTCCAATTTGAAGGATTTTTCCTAAGTCTTTGATAGAGAGGTTTACAAGTCTCCCTAAGGTTGGGAAAGAAATCTGAGATGTAATTTAGACATCCTAAAAATCTTTGTAATTGATTCTTTTCTTTTATCTCATCAGGAAATTTGTCTGTAAAGGATATGGATCTACTAATGGGTCTAAAAGCTCCCTTTCCAATCTCATGCCCTAAGAATCTTATATTAGTTTGGAAAAGTTTCATTTTTGGAGTAGAAATAACTAATCCATTTCTCTCAATGGTTCTTAAGAAGATTCCTAAATGTTTTATATGTTGATCAAGATCTTGGGAAAAGATCAAAACATCATCTATGTAGACAATGCTAAATTGGCTATGAGGGTTTAAGATATCATTCATAATTTTTTGAAACTCCGAAGGAGCATTTTTGAGACCGAAAGGCATTACATTCCATTCGTAATGTCCAAAGGGAACTGTGAAGGCTGTTTTATACCTATCCTTCTCAGCGATTTGAATTTGCCAAAATCCAGATTTAAGATCGAATTTGGAAAATATTTTTGCATTATAAAGCCTGTTTATCAGATCTCTTTTATTAGGAATTGGATGCCTAATCCATTGTAAAACATTATTGAGAGGCTTATAATTAATAACAAGTCGGGGAGTTCCCCTTTCTAATTCTGCTTGTTTCATGACGTAGAAAGCAGAACAGCTCCAGGGAGAATTTGAGGGTCTAATAAGCTTTTTATTAAGTAAGTCTTTAACTTCTTTTTTACACACTTCAAGAAGTTCTTGATTCATTTGAATGGGTCTTGACTTCGTAGGGATTTTACTTTCGTGGAAATCTTCCTCATAAGGTAGATTAATCACATGATGCTTTCTTTCCCAGAAAGCATTGGGGACTTCATTACAAACCCTTTTGATAAAACTATTTTCTATTTCTTTGATTTTTGAAACAAATCTAGGATTTTTGAGTTGTTCTTCAATTTTTTGGAAAGGAATTTCTTCTTTAAGATAACTTATTTGTTTTTGTTTTTGGGTTATCTTATTGATTTGTTTAAAGATAGAACTTCTTTGAAGGTTAAGGATTTCTTGTTTCAAAATGGGGGAGATGAAATTAAATTTTAATTCTCTTCCTTGGATATTGGTAGTAATGCCACTATCATCGACACTAAAAGGATAGATTTGAGTTAAGAAAGGTGTTCCCAGAATCATATTGTAGGTGATATCTTCAACAATTGTAAAAATATTCCGGAAACAATAACCATTATTGCAGATATGAGCTTTGGAGAGTTTGTATCTGATTCTTAAAGGGTTATTATTGGCTGTGTAAAGTTTCTCTTTTGTTTTGTCACAATATTTAGTAGGAACAACTCCTTCTCTAATAATGTTCTGGTCAGCACCCGAATCAACTAACGCCATTATGTTGGTTTTGAAGTTACCGATAACCAGAGTTACATTAACATGCCATTTTTGATAATTCATTTCTTGGATGACTTTTATGGAATTATTTTCTGAATTCTGTTCCGGATTTTCCCAGTTGTTAACTTCTGTATTTCTTTCCATGATAGAAAGTCTTGTTTCTAATTCAAAATCCTTTTCTTTAAGTCTATAAAATTCTTCATTAATTTGTTTTTTAAGATTATTAATTTCACTCTGAAGGTCTTTTGTAGTTATTTGTTTTGATATACTTTGATAAGGATATTTATCCCATAGTTTGTTTAGGCTGAAATCTTCTTTTATATTAACCTTCTTAGAAGTAGATGGCTCTTCAAGAATTAAGTCTTTTAACTTGTTAAGATACTCATCCCTAGTTTCAGTGTCAGGGATTTGGTGAAGGAGATCAAGAATAACTTCCTTCTTTTCTTTGGAAATGGTATTGATGCAAATTTTGCAAATGTCTTTTTCATTTTCATTACTACTATGGTAATTACTACTTCCAGAGGTGTTTTGAATTTCTTCAATTTCTGACTCACTTTCAGAATTGGAGGAACTGTTTTCCTCTCTTAGAAGGTTATTAATCTGTTTACTTAGTAGTCTAATGTTTTTATTTCTTTTCTTCCAACATCGTTCTTCGGTGTGACCCATCTTTTTGCAATATTCGCATTTTATCTTATCTCTGTCCTTTTCCTTAGTTGGTTTGAATTTTCTTTTTGGTCTTGTAAATTTACTTCGTGACGTTTTATAATAATCATGCTTTTGAGTATCTTTCTTGAATTTTCTGATCTTTCTTTTGCTTTTAGACGAAGGAGCCTCAATTTTTTCTATTCCAAACATTTCACAGAAACACCCTAATTCGTTTTTGGCATTTTGTTTGTCCTTCCTATATTTGTTTTGTATTTTTATCTCCATACAAAGGGCTAATCCTTCTTTTTTGATAAAAGCAAATAATTGACCAAAAGTTATATTTTCAAAAGGGATATTTTCAGAATCAATATCATCTTTAAGTTTTTGTATTATTCTTTCACTAAACAATTTGGGTAATCCTGCTATGAATCTTTCTTTCCAAAAGGCTTGATTACAATCATTTCTTTTGAGGACATGAGTTATGAAGACATCTTTATACCATCTGTAATCGGATAAGGAAGGGCATCTAAGGTTATTTAAAACCATAGAGGAGCTATTATATTCTTCCCTAGGGTTTCCGACAAAATACATAGAGATGGTAATAATAAGGAAATCACAAGCATCGCTTGTTTCATGTATTTCACCATCTTGATCTTCGGTATTAACAATATGATTAAGAATTTCTTCCTTGCTTTCAAGGCTTAACGCATTATCCCACCAATTTTTAAGTTGGCCCGTAAAACCATTAACAAGGAGGACACAAGCTTCTTTTTCAGAAATACCAGCATATCTAAATGCCATTTTTGCCATTCCCATTTCTTGTAAAGTATTGAGAATTTCATATTCAGGTTTTCCATCAATATTCCATTCAGTAATTGAGGTTCCATCATAACTGGACCTATGAAATTGACCTCTTTCTTCGTACAGCAGATCTGCTGGCGAAGGCCTACTATAATAAGGTTTATTACTGTTAAATTTTTTCCCTTTGAAAATTTTGTTTATTTTAAGAGGGGAGTTACTAGACTCTTTGAAAACATCTTCTAGTTTTTCAACAGAATTATCCTCTTCTTCAGAGGAAGAATGACTTGACTGTTCAGAACTAGACCCGTGGAAATGCTGAATAACATTCGTAGTTGACTTGCTTGGACCAGCAAGATTTCCAGAGATTTTGTTAAGAATTTCCTCTGTTTTTGAATTGAAGGAAATATTCTTATTTTTCAAACTATCATTACTTTTGAAAAAAGGTTTGGAAGTATCATTGAGGATGCTTTGTTTATTAACAGTAAATAACTTTGATGAAATAGTATCTAGTTGTTCAGCAATGGTACCAAGGATTTGGTTTGAAAAATTACTTTGTTGGATAATTTTTCGGAACTCTCTGTTTTCCTCAGGGTCAGTAACATTGGTTCGTTTGAAAGGGTCAGCAATAATCTCTCCTTTAGCAGTTTGAATTTTCAGAGCTTGAAGAGGGGGATGGACAGCTGAAATAACTATATCTTTTTCAGAAGAATACCATCTTTTCATAAGGCTTGAACCAACTTCTATGGCAGGTTTTTTGAAACAATTATACCATCCTTCCGAGGATAGATGAATTGCTATGAAATCATAAAAAAGGAAATTTGACTTGATTTTTTTCATTTCTCTCATCCATTTCTCTTTTATTTCGCTCTTAATTTTATCATTTAATTCATTGAACCATCTTTCCTTTTCTTTGTAGATGGGATTGCTTAATTCTTTCTTAAGATAATCCATATCAGGTTCAAATTCTTTATTAGTAATTATGACCATGGTACTCCTGGTAGGTGAGTAAGAGTCATCCATGTTTTGTTCCGTAGGGGAATTTGGTCGAGGTATGGGAGTTTTGAAGGTCCAATTTCTTTCAGATGTGCTAGGCATGTCAGAACAGGAGGCTCTACTACTTTCGTAGTTGAAACTCCTATTGTTTCTAAAGGTTGAGAAAGAATTTGTTCTATCAAATTTGACAGTTATAGTGCCATTTGGTTCTTCAATGATCTGAGAAGGTTCCGTTCTCTCTAAGTTTCTAGGAGCCTGAGGCTCCATTATAGTAAACTGGCTTGGGATAGTAATTTCATCCCATTTTAATCTTTTAGGAGTATAGGTTGAGGATTGCTCAGCATCAACCTGAAGAAGGATAGTTTCTCCTTTTGAAAAGGGATTCTTGCTGAATTTGGGATTCAGATTGGACGTCATTAGTCTAAGATAGACCCTAAACATGACAGCAAAGTTTTTACATACATGAAACTTATCCCCTTGGATTTGAACATCAAGGATGAGAGATTCAAGGATCATGGGGTCAGTGAGATCGACAGAGAAATTAGGACAGCAGTTGAAGTAGATGGGACCATTACATATGTTTGTTTGAACCATGGCTAAAATAGAAGTTTTGTAATCTTTGAGTCTTTTATCTCTTAGAACAAGCAAAATAGGGGCATCAACTCCTATGTGGACTAAGGGTTTGACAGCAATTTGGGCAAGACCAAAATGTGCATATCTATATTTCTGTTCCCTATATTTTTTTAGGGATTCTCCATTAAGAAGAGGAAAGCTTTCCGATTTTTGCAATATGCTTCTAGTTTCTTCATGAGTTCTTATAGAAAAGGCAGTTTTGAAATCAATAAGTCCTATATCATAGTAGTTTTCTATTTTTTCATTAGGGATGCTCCAATTAGAATAATCTATAGGGGCATGAGTTTCCCTACTTGGAACAATGCTTTTATCCATTTTATTTTTGGTTTTGGGTACTAAAAGACTTCTAAATTTACTGGCCATAGACGAAAGGAGGGATAGATTAAGATTAGGAGGTGGTCTAGATCTAAGAAACTGGTCGCAGGGGAACACTATGCGTGGAACACCTAAACTTAAGGCTTACCAACCGTCTTACAAGTTTGCCAAACCTGAATTCCAACGTTTCTTTGACTAAGGTTATTCCTAAGGATAATCTGACCATCTCAATTTCGCGTATTAAGACAGTTGAATTTATAGGTCTAATAACATCCATTACCGCCATTAAAATGGCTCTGATACCATCTTGTCCCAGGTTTATTTTGAAGTTTAGTTTGAACATGAACATTATGATTATAACCTTGTTGTTAGAACACGTATTGGCCGTGGCCGTGTTGTGTAATAACGTATTGGTTAACATCATATTGTTTATGATGGAGTTATTATGAATTATTCTGTTATTGGAAGTCATTTGATTAAGAAAACACAGGTGAAAACACATTTGAAAAGGAAAATACAGATTTAAAACTTGTATGAAGATAAATTGCAGTATGAAGATACGAAATTGAAAACTCACTTTGGATTAAAACTTGAAAAGGTAGCAGAGGGAAGGAGGGAGAAGAGCAATGAGTCTGAGATCAGAACTCGGTGTGCTTTTCTACATTCCAGACCTCTTATTTATAGCCAACAACCCTGGCTACATAGGAGTACAGTATCTTACAAATACGTAAGCAGTGACGAAAATCACACTAATTTACATAGTACTATTACAAAAAGTCACTATTCATTATTCACTATTCACACGATTTTTACATAACTATAATAGAAAGTAGCCGTCATTCCTGACTTTTGAGAAGCTTTTGAAACATCTTTTGAAAGATAGCCGTAACTTTTGACATTTGAGAAGAGAGCCTTTGACGAGGGTGACCCATGAAGCAATTATGCTGCCAATATGATATTGATAAGCCGAATCCTGTTTTTGCAACGTTTGATGTACTGACAACGTCTCCATTCTTCATCATCATAGTAGTAGTCCATATGATGACTTCTTCTGAAGCGGTACTCATACATTTCTTCAAGACATCTTTCTTCATTAATAATTGCCGCCTGGAGCCATCTGAGCTCTGATCTAAAATCGAACCGTTGGAAGGGATGCATCTTTCAGGCTGCAGTCATAATGGAGATAATTTTGAGAGTTCTTTTCATCCTTTTGATCCTATTGACTCTATGGAAAATGTCATCAATGGTTTCTCTAACAAAAGAAAAATCCACTTCTTCAGGAGGGTTTTCGAGAACAATTTTTACTATTTCTGAGAGAGAGGTAACCATGTCGGTATCAATTTTGATATTGTCAACAAGAAACCTAGAATAGGCTTCAGTATTCTTTCTTCTGAGGTAACCTGTCATCAGAAATCAAAGGGGTCTTGACCCCCGATAGGGTCAGAAGAGACCGATTCTTCAGACCTGGACTTTGAAGAGACAGACTTTTGAGCCAAAAATTCAAAGAAATCCCTTTTGAGATGTTCTGGGAGATTATCCATGAAACTTCCAGGTTTTGATTCCGTTTTGCTAGATTTTTCTGGTTTTTCTGCTTTGTCTTTCCCTTTTTGATCTCTTTGGAAAACCGCCTTTTCACCAGTGGTAAAGAATTTTTTGACAGCCGGTTCAGTTCCAATATGATTTTGAAACCTAGCCCACCATTTGATTCTGAAGACTCTTGTTAAAGAGTAAGGAGAAGGATCCGGATAGATTTTTTCAAAGTTAAAATCCCAGGAAAAGATCCAAGGTACTTTGAACTCAGCATGGAACATGACAAATTTTTGAAAATTTTTGAGGGTAGAGTATTCCGCAAAGGCGTGAAAACCCTTTTGAACTTCAGAAGGAAGAATATGGATGGAAGATCCTATTTTCCTCCACCAATCAGAAAACCAGATTGGAAATTGTTTCTCACAGTTATGGTGAAAGGCCATGAACCAGGAGTGGTTATAATATCTTAATAAGAAAGCTCTGAACCAAGCATTCTTATAGTCGATATAATTATACCCCTGAGCTGGGTGATTGAAGGTTTTGAATTCACTAAGGCCACCAAAGGTGGTTGTGGTATGGACTTTTTTGATAATGCATTTTGAATACTCAATCTCTTTGGATCTGTTGTAATTATGAGTTATTTCCACTGAATCAGAATCAATAAGAATAAACTCATAATACTTTTGGTCCTTTAGGCAATCATCTGATTCCCAGAGTTGGGAAGGATTTGGAAAACGGTTTCTAATGAAATCAGTTTGAGAGAGTTTCGCTGGAAAATCAGTGAAAGGGGTCATCCCACAATCTTCATGCCACTCTTTTGGAAAATATTTGAATTCTTCAGGAGCATTAGGGATTTGAATATTAGCGGCCTTTGGAATATTTGAGGTAAGGACAGTATTATAAGGGATTTCGGGAGTATTTTGAAGTGGGGAAAATCTGTTTGAAATAATTTGATTTGAAAGGTGTCTTTGATTGGGTTTTTGAGGAGTGAGGGGAGCCGAGGATGAGACCAAGGCCTTTGAGGTTTTGTTTGAGGGGAAGATTTCATAATCTTTGACACTTTGTTTCTTGGACATCCTAGAGTCCGTCATTGCGACCTTGTAAAAATTCTCTGGTTAGGAAATCAGGTAGAGAATTATTTTCTCCTTTTATGAACTCAATTTCAAAATCAAAGACAGATAAAATGGCTTGCCATCTGGCAAATATTTGTTTTGAGACAATATTTTGAACATCTTTTGTGAGGACTTCTTTTGCAGATTTGCAATCAATTCTGATTAAAAATCTTTTGTTATAAAGGTCGTCTTGAAATTTTTGAATGCATAAAACTATGGACAAAATTTCTTTTTTGATAACAGAATAATTCATTTGCGCATTGTTCCAGATACCAGAATGGTATCTTACCAGTTGCTCTTTTGAATCCAGCTTTTGTTTTAATATCCCCCCATAGCCTATGTTTGAAGCATCCGTTTCAATAATCATGAAGGCTTTTGGATTAGGAATACCTAAACAAGGTAGAGTTTTGACCTGCTGTTTTATGATTTTAACCACATTGGTATGTTCTTCTGTCCAATTTGAAGGATTTTTCCTAAGTCTTTGATAGAGAGGTTTACAAGTCTCCCTAAGGTTGGGAAAGAAATCTGAGATGTAATTTAGACATCCTAAAAATCTTTGTAATTGATTCTTTTCTTTTATCTCATCAGGAAATTTGTCTGTAAAGGATATGGATCTACTAATGGGTCTAAAAGCTCCCTTTCCAATCTCATGCCCTAAGAATCTTATATTAGTTTGGAAAAGTTTCATTTTTGGAGTAGAAATAACTAATCCATTTCTCTCAATGGTTCTTAAGAAGATTCCTAAATGTTTTATATGTTGATCAAGATCTTGGGAAAAGATCAAAACATCATCTATGTAGACAATGCTAAATTGGCTATGAGGGTTTAAGATATCATTCATAATTTTTTGAAACTCCGAAGGAGCATTTTTGAGACCGAAAGGCATTACATTCCATTCGTAATGTCCAAAGGGAACTGTGAAGGCTGTTTTATACCTATCCTTCTCAGCGATTTGAATTTGCCAAAATCCAGATTTAAGATCGAATTTGGAAAATATTTTTGCATTATAAAGCCTGTTTATCAGATCTCTTTTATTAGGAATTGGATGCCTAATCCATTGTAAAACATTATTGAGAGGCTTATAATTAATAACAAGTCGGGGAGTTCCCCTTTCTAATTCTGCTTGTTTCATGACGTAGAAAGCAGAACAGCTCCAGGGAGAATTTGAGGGTCTAATAAGCTTTTTATTAAGTAAGTCTTTAACTTCTTTTTTACACACTTCAAGAAGTTCTTGATTCATTTGAATGGGTCTTGACTTCGTAGGGATTTTACTTTCGTGGAAATCTTCCTCATAAGGTAGATTAATCACATGATGCTTTCTTTCCCAGAAAGCATTGGGGACTTCATTACAAACCCTTTTGATAAAACTATTTTCTATTTCTTTGATTTTTGAAACAAATCTAGGATTTTTGAGTTGTTCTTCAATTTTTTGGAAAGGAATTTCTTCTTTAAGATAACTTATTTGTTTTTGTTTTTGGGTTATCTTATTGATTTGTTTAAAGATAGAACTTCTTTGAAGGTTAAGGATTTCTTGTTTCAAAATGGGGGAGATGAAATTAAATTTTAATTCTCTTCCTTGGATATTGGTAGTAATGCCACTATCATCGACACTAAAAGGATAGATTTGAGTTAAGAAAGGTGTTCCCAGAATCATATTGTAGGTGATATCTTCAACAATTGTAAAAATATTCCGGAAACAATAACCATTATTGCAGATATGAGCTTTGGAGAGTTTGTATCTGATTCTTAAAGGGTTATTATTGGCTGTGTAAAGTTTCTCTTTTGTTTTGTCACAATATTTAGTAGGAACAACTCCTTCTCTAATAATGTTCTGGTCAGCACCCGAATCAACTAACGCCATTATGTTGGTTTTGAAGTTACCGATAACCAGAGTTACATTAACATGCCATTTTTGATAATTCATTTCTTGGATGACTTTTATGGAATTATTTTCTGAATTCTGTTCCGGATTTTCCCAGTTGTTAACTTCTGTATTTCTTTCCATGATAGAAAGTCTTGTTTCTAATTCAAAATCCTTTTCTTTAAGTCTATAAAATTCTTCATTAATTTGTTTTTTAAGATTATTAATTTCACTCTGAAGGTCTTTTGTAGTTATTTGTTTTGATATACTTTGATAAGGATATTTATCCCATAGTTTGTTTAGGCTGAAATCTTCTTTTATATTAACCTTCTTAGAAGTAGATGGCTCTTCAAGAATTAAGTCTTTTAACTTGTTAAGATACTCATCCCTAGTTTCAGTGTCAGGGATTTGGTGAAGGAGATCAAGAATAACTTCCTTCTTTTCTTTGGAAATGGTATTGATGCAAATTTTGCAAATGTCTTTTTCATTTTCATTACTACTATGGTAATTACTACTTCCAGAGGTGTTTTGAATTTCTTCAATTTCTGACTCACTTTCAGAATTGGAGGAACTGTTTTCCTCTCTTAGAAGGTTATTAATCTGTTTACTTAGTAGTCTAATGTTTTTATTTCTTTTCTTCCAACATCGTTCTTCGGTGTGACCCATCTTTTTGCAATATTCGCATTTTATCTTATCTCTGTCCTTTTCCTTAGTTGGTTTGAATTTTCTTTTTGGTCTTGTAAATTTACTTCGTGACGTTTTATAATAATCATGCTTTTGAGTATCTTTCTTGAATTTTCTGATCTTTCTTTTGCTTTTAGACGAAGGAGCCTCAATTTTTTCTATTCCAAACATTTCACAGAAACACCCTAATTCGTTTTTGGCATTTTGTTTGTCCTTCCTATATTTGTTTTGTATTTTTATCTCCATACAAAGGGCTAATCCTTCTTTTTTGATAAAAGCAAATAATTGACCAAAAGTTATATTTTCAAAAGGGATATTTTCAGAATCAATATCATCTTTAAGTTTTTGTATTATTCTTTCACTAAACAATTTGGGTAATCCTGCTATGAATCTTTCTTTCCAAAAGGCTTGATTACAATCATTTCTTTTGAGGACATGAGTTATGAAGACATCTTTATACCATCTGTAATCGGATAAGGAAGGGCATCTAAGGTTATTTAAAACCATAGAGGAGCTATTATATTCTTCCCTAGGGTTTCCGACAAAATACATAGAGATGGTAATAATAAGGAAATCACAAGCATCGCTTGTTTCATGTATTTCACCATCTTGATCTTCGGTATTAACAATATGATTAAGAATTTCTTCCTTGCTTTCAAGGCTTAACGCATTATCCCACCAATTTTTAAGTTGGCCCGTAAAACCATTAACAAGGAGGACACAAGCTTCTTTTTCAGAAATACCAGCATATCTAAATGCCATTTTTGCCATTCCCATTTCTTGTAAAGTATTGAGAATTTCATATTCAGGTTTTCCATCAATATTCCATTCAGTAATTGAGGTTCCATCATAACTGGACCTATGAAATTGACCTCTTTCTTCGTACAGCAGATCTGCTGGCGAAGGCCTACTATAATAAGGTTTATTACTGTTAAATTTTTTCCCTTTGAAAATTTTGTTTATTTTAAGAGGGGAGTTACTAGACTCTTTGAAAACATCTTCTAGTTTTTCAACAGAATTATCCTCTTCTTCAGAGGAAGAATGACTTGACTGTTCAGAACTAGACCCGTGGAAATGCTGAATAACATTCGTAGTTGACTTGCTTGGACCAGCAAGATTTCCAGAGATTTTGTTAAGAATTTCCTCTGTTTTTGAATTGAAGGAAATATTCTTATTTTTCAAACTATCATTACTTTTGAAAAAAGGTTTGGAAGTATCATTGAGGATGCTTTGTTTATTAACAGTAAATAACTTTGATGAAATAGTATCTAGTTGTTCAGCAATGGTACCAAGGATTTGGTTTGAAAAATTACTTTGTTGGATAATTTTTCGGAACTCTCTGTTTTCCTCAGGGTCAGTAACATTGGTTCGTTTGAAAGGGTCAGCAATAATCTCTCCTTTAGCAGTTTGAATTTTCAGAGCTTGAAGAGGGGGATGGACAGCTGAAATAACTATATCTTTTTCAGAAGAATACCATCTTTTCATAAGGCTTGAACCAACTTCTATGGCAGGTTTTTTGAAACAATTATACCATCCTTCCGAGGATAGATGAATTGCTATGAAATCATAAAAAAGGAAATTTGACTTGATTTTTTTCATTTCTCTCATCCATTTCTCTTTTATTTCGCTCTTAATTTTATCATTTAATTCATTGAACCATCTTTCCTTTTCTTTGTAGATGGGATTGCTTAATTCTTTCTTAAGATAATCCATATCAGGTTCAAATTCTTTATTAGTAATTATGACCATGGTACTCCTGGTAGGTGAGTAAGAGTCATCCATGTTTTGTTCCGTAGGGGAATTTGGTCGAGGTATGGGAGTTTTGAAGGTCCAATTTCTTTCAGATGTGCTAGGCATGTCAGAACAGGAGGCTCTACTACTTTCGTAGTTGAAACTCCTATTGTTTCTAAAGGTTGAGAAAGAATTTGTTCTATCAAATTTGACAGTTATAGTGCCATTTGGTTCTTCAATGATCTGAGAAGGTTCCGTTCTCTCTAAGTTTCTAGGAGCCTGAGGCTCCATTATAGTAAACTGGCTTGGGATAGTAATTTCATCCCATTTTAATCTTTTAGGAGTATAGGTTGAGGATTGCTCAGCATCAACCTGAAGAAGGATAGTTTCTCCTTTTGAAAAGGGATTCTTGCTGAATTTGGGATTCAGATTGGACGTCATTAGTCTAAGATAGACCCTAAACATGACAGCAAAGTTTTTACATACATGAAACTTATCCCCTTGGATTTGAACATCAAGGATGAGAGATTCAAGGATCATGGGGTCAGTGAGATCGACAGAGAAATTAGGACAGCAGTTGAAGTAGATGGGACCATTACATATGTTTGTTTGAACCATGGCTAAAATAGAAGTTTTGTAATCTTTGAGTCTTTTATCTCTTAGAACAAGCAAAATAGGGGCATCAACTCCTATGTGGACTAAGGGTTTGACAGCAATTTGGGCAAGACCAAAATGTGCATATCTATATTTCTGTTCCCTATATTTTTTTAGGGATTCTCCATTAAGAAGAGGAAAGCTTTCCGATTTTTGCAATATGCTTCTAGTTTCTTCATGAGTTCTTATAGAAAAGGCAGTTTTGAAATCAATAAGTCCTATATCATAGTAGTTTTCTATTTTTTCATTAGGGATGCTCCAATTAGAATAATCTATAGGGGCATGAGTTTCCCTACTTGGAACAATGCTTTTATCCATTTTATTTTTGGTTTTGGGTACTAAAAGACTTCTAAATTTACTGGCCATAGACGAAAGGAGGGATAGATTAAGATTAGGAGGTGGTCTAGATCTAAGAAACTGGTCGCAGGGGAACACTATGCGTGGAACACCTAAACTTAAGGCTTACCAACCGTCTTACAAGTTTGCCAAACCTGAATTCCAACGTTTCTTTGACTAAGGTTATTCCTAAGGATAATCTGACCATCTCAATTTCGCGTATTAAGACAGTTGAATTTATAGGTCTAATAACATCCATTACCGCCATTAAAATGGCTCTGATACCATCTTGTCCCAGGTTTATTTTGAAGTTTAGTTTGAACATGAACATTATGATTATAACCTTGTTGTTAGAACACGTATTGGCCGTGGCCGTGTTGTGTAATAACGGCCTTAAGTTTAGGTGTTCCACGCATAGTGTTCCCCTGCGACCAGTTTCTTAGATCTAGACCACCTCCTAATCTTAATCTATCCCTCCTTTCGTCTATGGCCATTAAATTTAGAAGTCTTTTAGTACCCAAAACCAAAAATAAAATGGATAAAAGCATTGTTCCAAGTAGGGAAACTCATGCCCCTATAGATTATTCTAATTGGAGCATCCCTAATGAAAAAATAGAAAACTACTATGATATAGGACTTATTGATTTCAAAACTGCCTTTTCTATAAGAACTCATGAAGAAACTAGAAGCATATTGCAAAAATCGGAAAGCTTTCCTCTTCTTAATGGAGAATCCCTAAAAAAATATAGGGAACAGAAATATAGATATGCACATTTTGGTCTTGCCCAAATTGCTGTCAAACCCTTAGTCCACATAGGAGTTGATGCCCCTATTTTGCTTGTTCTAAGAGATAAAAGACTCAAAGATTACAAAACTTCTATTTTAGCCATGGTTCAAACAAACATATGTAATGGTCCCATCTACTTCAACTGCTGTCCTAATTTCTCTGTCGATCTCACTGACCCCATGATCCTTGAATCTCTCATCCTTGATGTTCAAATCCAAGGGGATAAGTTTCATGTATGTAAAAACTTTGCTGTAATGTTTAGGGTCTATCTTAGACTAATGACGTCCAATCTGAATCCCAAATTCAGCAAGAATCCCTTTTCAAAAGGAGCCTCAGGCTCCTAGAAACTTAGAGAGAACGGAACCTTCTCAGATCATTGAAGAACCAAATGGCACTATAACTGTCAAATTTGATAGAACAAATTCTTTCTCAACCTTTAGAAACAATAGGAGTTTCAACTACGAAAGTAGTAGAGCCTCCTGTTCTGACATGCCTAGCACATCTGAAAGAAATTGGACCTTCAAAACTCCCATACCTCGACCAAATTCCCCTACGGAACAAAACATGGATGACTCTTACTCACCTACCAGGAGTACCATGGTCATAATTACTAATAAAGAATTTGAACCTGATATGGATTATCTTAAGAAAGAATTAAGCAATCCCATCTACAAAGAAAAGGAAAGATGGTTCAATGAATTAAATGATAAAATTAAGAGCGAAATAAAAGAGAAATGGATGAGAGAAATGAAAAAATCAAGTCAAATTTCCTTTTTTATGATTTCATAGCAATTCATCTATCCTCGGAAGGATGGTATAATTGTTTCAAAAAACCTGCCATAGAAGTTGGTTCAAGCCTTATGAAAAGATGGTATTCTTCTGAAAAAGATATAGTTATTTCAGCTGTCCATCCCCCTCTTCAAGCTCTGAAAATTCAAACTGCTAAAGGAGAGATTATTGCTGACCCTTTCAAACGAACCAATGTTACTGACCCTGAGGAAAACAGAGAGTTCCGAAAAATTATCCAACAAAGTAATTTTTCAAACCAAATCCTTGGTACCATTGCTGAACAACTAGATACTATTTCATCAAAGTTATTTACTGTTAATAAACAAAGCATCCTCAATGATACTTCCAAACCTTTTTTCAAAAGTAATGATAGTTTGAAAAATAAGAATATTTCCTTCAATTCAAAAACAGAGGAAATTCTTAACAAAATCTCTGGAAATCTTGCTGGTCCAAGCAAGTCAACTACGAATGTTATTCAGCATTTCCACGGGTCTAGTTCTGAACAGTCAAGTCATTCTTCCTCTGAAGAAGAGGATAATTTTGTTGAAAAACTAGAAGATGTTTTCAAAGAGTCTAGTAACTCCCCTCTTAAAATAAACAAAATTTTCAAAGGGAAAAAATTTAACAGTAATAAACCTTATTATAGTAGGCCTTCGCCAGCAGATCTGCTGTACGAAGAAAGAGGTCAATTTCATAGGTCCAGTTATGATGGAACCTCAATTACTGAATGGAATATTGATGGAAAACCTGAATATGAAATTCTCAATACTTTACAAGAAATGGGAATGGCAAAAATGGCATTTAGATATGCTGGTATTTCTGAAAAAGAAGCTTGTGTCCTCCTTGTTAATGGTTTTACGGGCCAACTTAAAAATTGGTGGGATAATGCGTTAAGCCTAGAAAGCAAGGAAGAAATTCTTAATCATATTGTTAATACCGAAGATCAAGATGGTGAAATACATGAAACAAGCGATGCTTGTGATTTCCTTATTATTACCATCTCTATGTATTTTGTCGGAAACCCTAGGGAAGAATATAATAGCTCCTCTATGGTTTTAAATAACCTAGATGCCCTTCCTTATCCGACTACAGATGGTATAAAGATGTCTTCATAACTCATGTCCTCAAAAGAAATGATTGTAATCAAGCCTTTTGGAAAGAAAGATTCATAGCAGGATTACCCAAATTATTTAGTGAAAGAATAATACAAAAACTTAAAGATGATATTGATTCTGAAAATATCCCTTTTGAAAATATAACTTTTGGTCAATTATTTGCTTTTATCAAAAAAGAAGGATTAGCCCTTTGTATGGAGATAAAAATACAAAACAAATATAGGAAGGACAAACAAAATGCCAAAAACGAATTAGGGTGTTTCTGCTGAAATGTTTGGAATAGAAAAAATTGAGGCTCCTTCGTCTAAAAAGCAAAAGAAAGATCAGAAAATTCAAGAAAGATACTCAAAAGCATGATTATTATAAACGTCACGAAGTAAATTTACAAGACCAAAAAGAAAATTCAAACCAACTAAGGAAAAGGATAGGAGATAAGATAAAATGCTGAATATTGCAAAAAAGATGGGTCACACCGAAGAACGATGTTGGAAGAAAAGAAATAAAAACATTAGGACTACTAAGTAAACAGATTAATAACCTTCTAAGAGAGGAAAACAGTTCCTCCAATTCTGAAAGTGAGTCAGAAATTGAAGAAATTCAAAACACCTCTGGAAGCAGTAATTACCATAGTAGTAATGAAAATGAAAAAGACTATTTGCAAAATTTGCATCAATACCATTTCCAAAGAAAAGAAGGAAGTTATTCTTGATCTCCTTCACCAAATCCCTGACACTGAAACTAGGGATGAGTATCTTAACAAGTTAAAAGACTTAATTCTTGAAGAGCCATCTACTTCTAAGAAGGTTAATATAAAAGAAGATTTCAGCCTAAACAAACTATGGGATAAATATCCTTATCAAAGTATATCAAAACAAATAACTACAAAAGACCTTCAGAGTGAAATTAATAATCTTAAAAAACAAATTAATGAAGAATTTTATAGACTTAAAGAAAAGGATTTTGAATTAGAAACAAGACTTTCTATCATGGAAAGAAATACAGAAGTTAACAACTGGGAAAATCCGGAACAGAATTCAGAAAATAATTCCATAAAAGTCATCCAAGAAATGAATTATCAAAAATGGCATGTTAATGTAACTCTGGTTATCGGTAACTTCAAAACCAACATAATGGCGTTAGTTGATTCGGGTGCTGACCAGAACATTATTAGAGAAGGAGTTGTTCCTACTAAATATTGTGACAAAACAAAAGAGAAACTTTACACAGCCAATAATAACCCTTTAAGAATCAGATACAAACTCTCCAAAGCTCATATCTGCAATAATGGTTATTGTTTCCGGAATATTTTTACAATTGTTGAAGATATCACCTACAATATGATTCTGGGAACACCTTTCTTAACTCAAATCTATCCTTTTAGTGTCGATGATAGTGGCATTACTACCAATATCCAAGGAAGAGAATTAAAATTTAATTTCATCTCCCCCATTTTGAAACAAGAAATCCTTAACCTTCAAAGAAGTTCTATCTTTAAACAAATCAATAAGATAACCCAAAAACAAAAACAAATAAGTTATCTTAAAGAAGAAATTCCTTTCCAAAAAATTGAAGAACAACTCAAAAATCCTAGATTTGTTTCAAAAATCAAAGAAATAGAAAATAGTTTTATCAAAAGGGTTTGTAATGAAGTCCCCAATGCTTTCTGGGAAAGAAAGCATCATGTGATTAATTTACCTTATGAGGAAGATTTCCACGAAAGTAAAATCCCTACGAAGTCAAGACCCATTCAAATGAATCAAGAACTTCTTGAAGTGTGTAAAAAAGAAAGTTAAAGACTTACTTAATAAAAGGCTTATTAGACCCTCAAATTCTCCCTGGAGCTGTTCTGCTTTCTACGTCATGAAACAAGCAGAATTAGAAAGGGGAACTCCCCGACTTGTTATTAATTATAAGCCTCTCAATAATGTTTTACAATGGATTAGGCATCCAATTCCTAATAAAAGAGATCTGATAAACAGGCTTTATAATGCAAAAATATTTTCCAAATTCGATCTTAAATCTGGATTTTGGCAAATTCAAATCGCTGAGAAGGATAGGTATAAAACAGCCTTCACAGTTCCCTTTGGACATTACGAATGGAATGTAATGCCTTTCGGTCTCAAAAATGCTCCTTCGGAAGTTTCAAAAAATTATGAATGATATCTTAAACCCTCATAGTCAATTTAGCATTGTCTACATAGATGATGTTTTGATCTTTTCCCAAGATCTTGATCAACATATAAAACATTTAGGAATCTTCTTAAGACCATTGAGAGAAATGGATTAGTTATTTCTACTCCAAAAATGAAACTTTTCCAAACTAATATAAGATTCTTAGGTCATGAGATTGGAAAGGGAGCTTTTAGACCCATCAGTAGATCCATATCCTTTACAGACAAATT
This sequence comes from Salvia splendens, assembly GCF_004379255.2. Lineage (NCBI taxonomy): Eukaryota > Viridiplantae > Streptophyta > Magnoliopsida > Lamiales > Lamiaceae > Salvia > Salvia splendens. The sequence goes on from NW_024598739.1 coordinate 38,686, forward strand.
TCCTGATGAGATAAAAGAAAAGAATCAATTACAAAGATTTTTAGGATGTTTAAATTACATCTCAGATTTCTTTCCCAACCTCAGAGAGACTTGTAAACCTCTCTATCAAAGACTTAGGAAAAATCCTTCAAATTGGACAGAAGAACATACCAATGTGGTTAAAATCATAAAACAGCAGGTCAAAACTCTACCTTGTTTAGGTATTCCTAATCCAAAAGCCTTCATGATTATTGAAACAGATGCTTCAAACATAGGCTATGGGGGGATATTAAAACAAAAGCTGGATTCAAAAGAGCAACTAGTAAGATACCATTCTGGTATCTGGAACAATGCCCAAATGAATTATTCTGTTATTAAAAAAGAAATTTTGTCCATTGTTTTATGCATTCAAAAATTTCAAGACGACCTTTATAACAAAAGATTTTTAATCAGAATTGATTGCAAATCTGCAAAAGAAGTCCTCACAAAAGATGTTCAAAATATTGTCTCAAAACAAATCTTTGCCAGATGGCAAGCCATTTTATCTGTCTTTGATTTTGAAATTGAGTTCATAAAAGGAGAAAATAATTCTCTACCTGATTTCCTAACCAGAGAATTTTTACAAGGTCGCAATGACGGACTCTAGGATGTCCAAGAAACAAAGTGTCAAAGATTATGAAATCTTCCCCTCAAACAAAACCTCAAAGGCCTTGGTCTCATCCTCGGCTCCCCTCACTCCTCAAAAACCCAATCAAAGACACCTTTCAAATCAAATCATTTCAAATAGATTTTCCCCACTTCAAAATACTCCCGAAATCCCTTATAATACTGTCCTTACCTCAAATATTCCAAAGGCCGCTAATATTCAAATCCCTAATGCTCCTGAAGAATTCAAATATTTTCCAAAAGAATGGCATGAAGATTGTGGGATGACCCCTTTCACTGATTTTCCAGCCAAACTCTCTCAAACTGATTTCATTAGAAACCGTTTTCCAAATCCTTCCCAACTCTGGGAATCAGATGATTGCCTAAAGGACCAAAAGTATTATGAGTTTATTCTTAGTTGATTCTAATTCAGTGGAAATAACTCATAATTACAACAGATCCAAAGAGATTGAGTATTCAAAATGCATTATCAAAAAAGTCCATACTACAACCACCTTTGGTGGCCTTAGTGAATTCAAAACCTTCAATCACCCAGCTCAGGGGTATAATTATATCGACTATAAGAATGCTTGGTTCAGAGCTTTCTTATTAAGATATTATAACCACTCCTGGTTCATGGCCTTTCACCATAACTGTGAGAAACAATTTCCAATCTGGTTTTCTGATTGGTGGAGGAAAATAGGATCTTCCATCCATATTCTTCCTTCTGAAGTTCAAAAGGGTTTTCACGCCTTTGTGGAATACTCTACCCTCAAAAATTTTCAAAAATTTGTCATGTTCCATGCTGAGTTCAAAGTACCTTGGATCTTTTCCTGGGATTTTAACTTTGAAAAAATCTATCCGGATCCTTCTCCTTACTCTTTAACAAGAGTCTTCAGAATCAAATGGTGGGCTAGGTTTCAAAATCATATTGGAACCGAACCGGCTGTCAAAAAATTCTTTACCACTGGTGAAAAGGCGGTTTTCCAAAGAGATCAAAAGGGAAAGACAAAGCAGAAAAACCAGAAAAATCTAGCAAAACAGAATCAAAACCTGGAAGTTTCATGGATAATCTCCCAGGACATCTCAAAAGGGATTTCTTTGAATTTTTGGCTCAAAAGTCTGTCTCTTCAAAGTCCAGGTCTGAAGAATCAGTCTCATCTGACCCTATCGGGGGTCAAGACCCCTTTGATTTCTGATGACAGGTTACTTTAGAAGAAAGAATACTGAAGCCTATTCTAGGTTTCTTGTTGACAATATCAAAATTGATACCGATATGGTTACCTCTCTCTCAGAAATAGTAAAAATTGTTCTCGAAGCCCCTCCTGAAGAAGTGGATTTTCCTTTTATTAGAGAAACCATTGATGACATTTTCCATAGAGTCAATAGGATCAAAAGGATGAAAAGAACTCTCAAAATTATCTCCATTATGACTGCAGCCTGAACGATGCATCCCTTCCAACGGTTCGATTTTAGATCAGAGCTCAGATGGCTCCAGGCGGCGAATTATTAATGAAGAAAGATGTCTTGAAGAAATGTATGAGTACCGCTTCAGAAGAAGTCATCATATGGACTACTACTATGATGATGAAGAATGGAGACGTTGTCAATACATCAAACGTTTGCAAAAACAGGATTCGGCTTAATCAATATCATATTGGCAGCATAATTGCTTCATGGGCCACCCTCTTCAAAAGCTCTCTTCTCAAATGTCAAAAGTTACGGCTATCCTTTCACAAGATGTTTCAAAAGCTTCTCAAAAGTCAGGAATGACGGCTACTTTCTATTATAACTATGTAAAAATCGTGTGAATAGTGAATAGTGAATAGTGACTTTTTGTAATAGTACTATGTAAATTAGTGTGATTTTCGTCACTGCTTACGTATTTGTAAGATACTGTACTCCTATGTAGCCAGGGTTGTTGGCTATAAATAAGAGGTCTGGAATGTAGAAAAGCACACCGAGTTCTGATCTCAGACTCATTGCTCTTCTCCCTCCTTCCCTCTGCTACCTTTTCAAGTTTTAATCCAAAGTGAGTTTTCAATTTCATATCTTCATACTGCAATTTATCTTCATACAAGTTTTAAATCTGTATTTTTCCTTTTCAAATGTGTTTTCATCCTGTGTTTTCTTAATCAAATGACTTCCAATAACAGAATAATTCATAATAACTCCATCATAAACAATATGATGTTAACCAATACGTTATTACACAACACGGCCACGGCCAATACGTGTTCTAACAACAAGGTTATAATCATAATGTTCATGTTCAAACTAAACTTCAAAATAAATCTGGGACAAGATGGTATCAGAGCCATTTTAATGGCGGTAATGGATGTTATTAGACCTATAAAATCAACTGTCTTAATACGTGAAATTGAGATGATCAAGTCCTTACCCAACTCCTTGCAACTGAACTCTGGTCTAAGTCTAAACACATGCAAGTATTTTCTGGCAATCCAATTAGAGGTCATAATCTTGTTTCTCATAGCCCTAGGACATGTGTGCTCTGGTTCAAGTTTCTTTATTACTACAGAACCATTTATCTTCACTAGACTCCCAGAACAGAAACCATTTGCAAAGACTTTTGCAACCTGCCTCAAATGTCTTCCTACCTGCTCTTTTAAAATGAATCTCCCAACCATTCTCAACTGCGTTGTCTGTCAGAGCATCTCTTGCTTGAAAACCATCAATAAATCCCATTCCAATACACAATTTCAAATTCTTATGCATCACACTGTGGATCATACATCACTTTAGCATGCCTTTCCAACCTTCTTCTCCATTCATCCTGAGAATCAGTTGAGCTAGAGTATATATCACCTTTTTCAGAATTCTCCTCTCTTAGACACATAGTCACTTTTCTTCTCTCCACTGACTAAGCCATAGAAGATGTCATCAGTAACAACAAACCTTTTCTCCTTATTGTCTTTTGATTTCTTCCCTCCTTGTGTGTATTCCTCATCCCCAGACACCAACTCCTCAGCATCCATGTCATCATCAGTTTCATCATCTTCAGAAGATGGTATATAACTCCCATCATCCTCACTATCATATCCCATACCCACTCCCACACTTTGATCAGCCTTATCCCCCACACTCTCATCAGTTATATCTCTCAATCCACAGATACATTTACAGCTCCCACATCATCACCCAAATCCTCAGCATCATTAATCCTACCTCCCACCCTCCTCACCTAAAACCTCAGCATCAGAATTGCTATCTACCTCATCCTCAACAACACTCTTACCCACATCTTTAGCTGCATAATCCCTAGCTCCCACATCCTCACCCACACTCTTACCAACCTCCTTAGCTGCAGAATTCCTAGCTCCCCCACTCTACCCTCACTTTCAACCACTGACTTCTGTGAAGACTAGAGCAAACTCTTCTTCACACTGCTTTCAACACTCTTCTCCACAATATCTTGGGTAGAAACTGACTTTAACTTGCCAGCCTTTGAAGTTGTTTCATTTCTACTCCTTGTGGTACACTTACTCTTATTCACAGACTCAACATTACTCCTTTTCACTGACTCAAACTCAACCACTCGATGCCTGACAGCTTCATCACCCATAGTGTCCCCCCCACACACGGATTGATCTACATCAATGTGTTCTAGGCCACCATTCTTCCCACCAACAACATACACATCACATACTTGCTCCTTAACTGTGGTTAGAAACTTCAGTATTAACATCACATCTGCATCACCTTTGATGTTAATTAACTCCATTCCCCACTTTCTCTTAAAGCTAAGTCTATCCCAGCTATCTAACCCTAGTTTGTTCAGTTCATCCACTAAGTCGAAGTAACCAAATCTATCTGGATCAAACCCACTGCCTTCCCATATTTCCCCACCTATGTATTTCTCGCAAATCTTCCCATCTGGAATGAAAATCCCCCCATGGTAAATCCGAAGCAGAAAAGGCTTGCTGAAAAAAATAAAAACTGAACCAAAGCATGTTCAAGATAATGTAAACTAAATTGATGCAAATTGGGGACCAAACCAACGCTTTTGCGTAAAAATGGCAAAGATATACTTACGGGTTCGGATTCGGCTTATCTGGGAAGAAACCTGGCCACATCTCCATGTTGAGGAAACCTTACAACATAGCTCGTTGCCGTCCGTCGCCGTTGCATGTAAGCCTATGGACTCGTCGTCGTCTTACTCGTCGTGGGTCTTTCTCGCCGTCGCCTCAACTTCGCTGTTGTCGTCGCCTCAACGTCGCTTGTCAATTTAGGTTAATTAGGTTGCTCGTCAATTTGGGGACGAATTGGGGGAATTGGGGGTGAATTATTGTTATTGTTATTTTGATTTTTATTTTATTACACAGTCAATAATTGTTGACCATGTCAGCCGCCACGAACCGGCCACGTCAATTAAAAACGACACGTCAACTTACTCGTTGGCCGGAAAAACCATAATGGGTGAAAGAGCCACGGTGTTGCAGGTGTCGCGTCAAGCAATGATGTATCCTACTGATCAGGATAGAAAATCCCAGCTAATCCTGAACTTGGCTATCAATAATTCCCCAACCCACTTCTACTGACTAGTAAAGTGGATGTAAGGGTCGAATCCCACAGAGATGAATGCGCTTTGGTAATTGTGGTGATATTCTGGAAAGGTTGGTTAGCTACCACGCTTTGGGTTGAGATTCTAACTAGGCAAGAATTTAAGATGGTACTCTACTGACTAGGTGGGGTGAATGATGATTAATAAGCGGCTGTGTATGTGAGAGTAAGGGAACATTATGTCTCTGAAAGTATGTGGAAGGTACGGGGTTACTATAAAATGCTAAACGGAATATCAGAGAAAAAGTGTTAGTTAAGTGACTAGACCTACAGATATGAAAAGTACCAGCTGAAAAGTAAAGGACAAAGCAAAAAGTAGTTAAAAAGCAAAAGTGGTCCCAAACTTGGATGGAGATGTTATCTTCTTCGACATGAATTGGATCAGATCAACAAACCCAGATTATTGGACAAGAACTGCAGATTAACAACTTCGGAAACACAGATCTAACAATTTAAACTTCAAATCGAAAGATTAAACTAACGAAGCTGACATTACGCTTACTGGGTGACATGCAAGGTGGCAGAAATCACGTAAGCTAGGCTTCCACACTTAACCATTTCAGATCTAGAATCCAACAGCTATCTAAACTCATGAACTCAGATCTATCAATTTGGAAATGAAAACATGCTTGCAAGACTTGGAAATTACCGAAACAGTTAGATGTAAGCTATCTAGGCAGAAAGAAACTGAATCAAACAAGAACCGATGCACAAAACAACTTCATAACATAAAAACGTTCGGATCTCAACCAAAATACTTCGAAGTCAATGTAAGAAAAACAAGTAAGATTAACTACGAAAGCAAGTAAGATTGTTTTGCCACTCCGGGCGATGAAACTGCTGACACTACGATCACACTAGCTGGAACGAGAGAATGCGGAACTCCGATGAACTGAAGGAACTCTCAGGTGATCATGGCTGTGGCGAGGAACGAGAATACGAAGGACAATGCTGAACCCTAAGAAACTAATCTGCCGAGAGAGATAACTACTCTAAGAGTGTTTTCCTAAGGTTCATTCCCCCTCTCTCTCTCCAAGTGGCTCCTTTTATATGGAGGTCTACCCTTGATTTTTAGGGTAGACTCTCTTCACGAAATGACCCTTTTGCCCTTACTTGTGGCTGTTCTTCCTAGCAATCCTTCTTCTCCATCTCCAGCCCTTTCTTTGGCATGCATACTGGTCAGTATGGCAACATTCTGACGCCTTTTTCTCCTGAGTTGTCCGAGCCTTTCCATATTAACTAGAACCTTTCCCTGCACACCTTAGCAACTGTTTTGTAGATATATTCTAATTATGGATGTTATAATGACCAGTAACCAAGGCCTAGAATACGACTTTTCAAACTGCTCACACTTACCACATGCTTGTCCTCAAGCGTGAAGAAGAAACAAAAAGAAAATAAGTCGAATTCTAGCCTGGTTACTCCCCTGACCGACCCTATCCTAAACTAGACTCTAAACTATGATGCAAAGAAAAACTCATAAACAAAGACAACACACATAAAAGACAAAAGAAACACTTAAACATGTTAATCGGGCTATATTTTCAACCATCCCTCCCCTTCGGATCAGGTGCAATCCGGCCTTAGACAGCCTTGAACTTCCGCCGTCCCCTTTTCCTTCCCAGTCAGTACATCTGCTCGTCAAGATCAACCATACTCGTGGCCACACACTGGATTCGCTCAGTCACTCATTCCTCACCAGGGATGTTAGGATTGTTTTCTCTCAATATGCTAACCACGGATGCTTTGGACTTGGATTTCATGTGCAGCTCCTGAAGGTCTTTAAGGCTTGTAACGGGGCTATTGGTTTGTAGCGTTTGGGGTGGATGTTCCTAAAGCTCTAAGGCTCAAAACTACTACTTATTTTGAGGTGGGAGAACTGTGTGCATTTGAGTCTTCGGCTGTTACTCCTCTGGCTGGACATTTTCTGATATTGGTCTCCAACTGTTCAGTAGCGTCATGTGGCTTCGCCACCCTTATTCCTTCTTATCTTTTTGGGGCCTGGAATCTCTTCCTGGTCATTTTCTCCTTGCCTCTCTATTTCTTCCAGTTGGTTTTCTTCTTGTATGTCCTGCTGGCCAGTTGCTTTCTTGCCTTATGCCTCGCACACACACAGTCCCAGTGTCTAGGGGATCATATATGGATATATACGGGTAGAAAGTGGGGTTCTAAAGGCAGGTTTTTTTTAGGGGGGTTTCCTACAGCCTTCAGGTCTTGCTACACGCGGTCACCTTACCCTAGACATCATGTGACAACCACTCTTTTCTTTTATGAATTAGTGGAAAGTGGTTCCACTTTAGGCTTTTAAATCGTATTTTAAGAGGGCTTTTCTCTCACACTTGCATCATCTGTACTGACAGAGGGGTACTAAAGGGGGTGGTTTCCATCTTCCAGCATGTCCTAGCCAGTTCGAGGCAGTTGAGTTTTAATCACAATCAACACGCATAAGAAAAAAACTAGAACTAGAAAGACACTAACACAAACACTAAACACAGACTACACATATATACATGTCATACTGGTCGTTGCATCCCCCCTCCCACTTCACAAGTGTCTGCCCTCAGATAAGGCTGTGAAGTGGAAAAAGGTAATGGCCAGTATGGCTGACACACAGACAAAACAAACAAGAAAACACATGCTGTTTCTAAAAACTTCTCACATTTAGACTATATAATAGGCTAAGTGGGAGAATTAAAACCTAACAGAACCCAACAGACACAAATATATATACAAAACTCCTCACACTTAGCTACGCAGTAGGCTAAGTGTGAATTAACATGCACTAAAAAAAATAAAAACACGTAAACATAAACACATGCGCCAAAATAAGAAACCCCTTACTTCTCGCACTTAGACTATATAATAGTCTAAGTGTTATGAATAGGGTTTACACACATTATGCTACTTAAAAAAAATCAAGAAAAACAAAAACTGAAAAAGAAAAAGAAAAAACTAACTTGTCAGGGGGTGTGGTGGTCACTTGTTCCTCCTGCTCCTTCGCGGTGCAGGTGTTGGTGCAGGTGGTTCTTCAGACTCTCTCTCTCTCGGACTCGGACACACTTCCCTCGGATTCTGCCTGCCCCCGGCAGCTTCCTCCTCTGTCTCGGTCACTTCCTTCTCTGGTACTCTTGGTTCATCAGTTTGGCCTCCGTGGCCACTCGTTCCAGCTTCTCGTACTAGCTTCCCTGTTCCCAACTCCTTCAGAATTCCTTCCATTACATTCGTCAGGCGGTTCAACTCCGCCCTAGCTCGCCTGTTTTCTTCCGCTAGTTCCGCCACCCCGCTCTCCAATCTCTCTTGCCTCTGCGTTTGAGCTGTGTTCCCCGGCTCGCTGCAACTCTCCCGGCTTGTTTGAGTCATATATTGACTTTCTCAACTTACATACTAAACTTCTCTTGTCCTTCTATCATGAATCCTTCGGTTGTTTCATGTATACCTCCTCTTGAAGTACTC
>NW_024598740.1:0-28627 GCF_004379255.2 Salvia splendens
TAAAAAAATGGTGACCGCTAAAATAATATAATTAAATCTTATCATATTTTCTTATCATTTTTACTCTCTCTGTCCCTAAAGGATATGCACTTTGGGTTCGACACAAGTTTTAATGCAAAATTGGTAAGTATGAGAGAGGTAAAAAGAAAAAGTAATTAAAGTATTGTGAGTAGAGAATGAGTCTCACCTTATTAAAGAGAAGAGTTTTCAAATAGAAAGTGCGTATTCTTGTGGACGGACTAAAATGAAAAGTGCATATTCTTGTGAGACGGAGGGAGTAATTTTTATGTTGAATTTGTATCAAAGAAAATACAGTATCTTTATTTTAATTGTCGAATTTGAAATTAAGTTTACGAGTTTTAGAAATTGGAAAGGTTTTAGGACAATAATACGTTGGTTGGCAATTATTTGCTCTTAAATAATTATTTTATTTGTTTCACTACAATCTGAACTAATCATAATTATATTAACGCTTTCACATGGGCTTGGTTTATTATTTTAAGGTTTGAAAACTACTAGCTAGTTGGCAAAATTGAACTGTTAAAAGGATTTGAATATTATTTAACCAATGCCATGCTTGAGACTTTAACATTTGAGGCCGACCAAATAAATATGAATTTCATGATGCCTAAAAATAATTGATATAAAAACGATGCATAGAAAAAAAGGAAATAAAGTAGGGATCATGACATGCTAATTATTTCCACATCCTACGTATTACAGAGGTCATTAAACAGTCGAGATTAATTATATTAATTGCGAAGATTAGTTATGAGGTGGGGTTGGTTTGTGAGAATGAAAATGATGCACAGAAAAGCATGTTAATTGGTTAACATGTAGATGAGTTTAATATTTATGATGGATTTTACAATTATGCGGTGATGATCACATTCACTTACATGATATCTTCAATTATTTATGCTTGAATGATTTTTTTTCTAATTTTACTTATGTCTTTGATGGAAAAGAATAGTTATGATATAATATGGGGAGAAGTCTTGGATTGGATGGTAAACAAAGTTTTGTCCTTTTTAGATTTTTAATGGAGGAAATAAAGAAAACACATGTTGATGTGTCCAATTGCTCTTGGATTGGTAAAGGTGAATTGACTAAGCACAATGACTTGTCTGTCCATAGGGCAATATCAATAGCTTACAACATCCACAGTGCTGGGTGATTCACGTTTTCTCTTATCCGTATTTTTCTCTTATACGACTCCCCCCGTCTATGTTAATTGAGTTATTTTTTCATTTAAAAAAGTTTCAATTTAATTAAGTAATTTTTTCAACTCATAAATTTCATTGCCCCTTCCCAACTTAAACAAATGAGAAAACAAAAATTAACTCAAAATGTTTATCTTAAATTTCATATTACATGTCCAAAAACATTCCAAAATTTAATAAATGCTCCAAAAATACTGGTAGTAGAAAAATCCCACATAATGCCTACTGGGCTGTGGACAAAGCTCCCAACTCTCAAAGGCAAGAAATTTATCTTTTATTTGATAATTGAAATATACATATATTATCTATGATCAACTCTTAATAAAAGCAGCAGATGCAGATTCTTAAATGTAAGAAAATGAATGTGGCATGTTAGAATTTAGCTATGCAATAGCCAAAGGCAAGCTGAAAATCTGAACTGCAGTCTTAACGGCTTCAACATCTATATCCACAAGTTTTCCAGTCTTTGACGATATAACAGCGCACCTCTTCTCTTCCGCGTTGGGGACGAACACCTTAGCCTTATCTTCCGAGCAAAAACAACGCGATACTGCACCCACACAAGCACCGTTATGCTGAGTCAGTGATATTACACTGACTCATTATGCTCACATTCAATAAGTATGATATTTATCACCTTGGTTTTTCGCGCGCATTCGCTAGTTGTACAGCAGCTGTGTTGGAGCATATCACGCCCGCCGAATCATTAATCAAAGCAGCAAGCTAATCACCACAAGTTACAAGTTTTTTCAATAGACAATCATCTTAATTTTAGAGAATAATTAAAATATAATAATGCATATGAAAAATTAGGTTAACCTGCCCTGGGGTGGTAATGAACACTATACTAGCATCATCTCCAACAACATATTCAACATTTTCCCGCTCTTTCTCATGCGGGATCACGAACAATGGAGTGAGTCCACTGTCACAGTGTTGATCAAATAAAGCAGATAGTTATTTAATTAATGTCATGGAAAAATTGATCAATTGTAAAAAAATAAGATATGTACCTTATGGCACTAGCTATGTCATCCCATATCTCAATAGGCAGCAAGCTATCAGTATCTCCCTTGCTCTGCATTGAGGCCTTTGAATCTGATTTGATGCCATGGATCACAATGTACCTCCCCTTGACTGCCCCCGCGCTCGTGTACTTGGCCTCGACCACCTCCTTCACCTTCCTTGAAATCGACACCTTCAGCGGAGGCAACGCCTGCCTTGGAACACTACGAAACGGCCTTCCTAGCCAATCTATCATCTCGCGATACCTAAAACACCACAGCATTTTCATATACCTAGACAATATTTTCATATACACCATGTACTCTGTTTCCCCTGTTTTGTTTCAAGAATGAATGATTTTTTTTCCATTGATGAACAAAAAAATACCACAACATTTTCATATGCACCATATACTCTGTTTCCCCTGTTTTGTTCCAAGAATGAATGGTTTTTTTCCCATTAATGAGCAAACAAATATACACCATGTACTCTGTTTCCCCTGTTTTGTTCCAAGAATGAATGATATTTTCCCATTGATGAACAAACAAACACCACAACATTTTCATATACTCTGTTTCCCCTGTTTTGTTCCAAGAATGAATGATATTTTCCCATTGATGAACAAACAAAACACCACAACATTTTCATATACTCTGTTTCCCCTGTTTTTTTTCAAGAATTAATAATTCTTTTCCCATTGATGAACAAACAAACAAACAAACATACATGTGGTAACCGCCGTCGGCGAGATTGGTGGTGGCGGGAGTGAAGGTCTCCGACAAGAAGAGCCCTGCTCCGGCAGCATTGACGTTAGGGTAAACATAGCTAACCACATCCCTCGCACTAGCCATAAACAAGAATGCACCGTGGCCTATCCCAGCTAGCTTAGTCGACAAGATCATATCATAGTACCTGTTCTGCAAAAAATCGACAATAATTAGTTAACGAATATCGTAAGGGCCAGTTTGATAGGACATATAACTCATCCATCTTCACAGTCATTCAGCCTACCTAAAATAAAAAGTGCATTCTCATAATGTTTTGTCTTATCTGTCTTACCTACCTTAAGCTGGCCGATCATGTCAGTATATTCGGCCGGCTCAGGAAACGGATCATCGACGTCGTACACATCAGCAAATCTGACGTTCTTGTTGATCTCATAAACCTGCTTCCCCCTGGCGGTCGTGACGATGTCGACCTGGACGCCGGGGTAGCGGTCCTTGATCATCTGGATGGCGGGGAAGAAGAGGAGGTTGTCGTAGACGCCGCCAGAGATGACGCAGCAGCAGCGGCGGACGTCGCCCCTGATCTTGAGGCCGAGGGAGGCGACCTCGACGGCGTAGCCCTGGGGGAACTTGAGGAAGCCGTACGGGTTCCCGGGGTTGTCGGGAGGGCGGGGATCCTCGTCCTGCTTGCCGTCGGAGAAGAGCTGGCCGTACTCCATCTCGGGGTCGTCTCCCTGGTCGAAGGGGTCAAGCCAGGGGTTCTTCTTCTTCGCATTGGGGATGAAGAGTGGGGCCGCTTTACGGGGGAAGAAGGAGAGTGTGGTGGTGGATTGGAGGGGAGGAGTTGAGGGAGGAAGAGTGATGCATGGTGGGATTGGTTTTGGGGAAAGGGCAGCCATTGTTGGTGAGAGAGAAGATAAGCTGTGTGGAATTTTGTTAACGTTGGATTTGAATGTGTGAAGATTGTTGGGATAAGAAATTGGTCCATTCTCTCATTACCCGCCATATGTTTACTCAATATAATAAACTCTTTTTTTTTTTTTAATATTTGCTTGTCACACTGCCTGATTTATTATTTGCTAAGGTAGATAGAGCTTGGGCTTTGCAACTGAAATTTTACTAAAATATTAGCCCAATATGAATTCAACTCATTGAAATATTAAGTACTAGTACTTTTTATTAATATGAAAATTAATATTGAACACTTTCAAGTTGATGCCATAATTACAAGTAGTCTGGGGCAATCTTTTAATTAATTAATTTTTAGTATTTTAGATATTTAATAGTATTCATTAATTAATTAAACTTATTGCTGATTTAATTTTATTAACGTAGTTAATAAAAGAGTTCTCTAATTTAAGACAGCTATTTATTTTACTGAAACTAAATTTAAATGGGGCAGAGTTTGTATAACAAAATCGTTGTCTTAAATTGAGATTGACTTAAGTCAATATTAGTGGTGTAAGCTCCATGTAGGGATATGTGCGGGGAAGTAAATTGGAAATCAACGTATCATGGAGCAGATTAACGTGGCCGTTGGGATTTGGCGACATGCAACTGGTTAATTCTGCTTTTAGCTTGTCGGGGGATTCTCAAGAAGCCGGAGTCGAGTCTCTATGGGGTAGGAAGTTTGACCCAACTTTGGGGTTTGACCCGTGCATTTTCGCCTCTAGGTGCGGTGCGCCTTCCTTGAAGTTGGTCTGCAACTACTGAGCTATGGCGAGGCCAAAGCTAATTTGGGCGTTAGGGACAGGTAGTAGAGTTCAGTTCTGGAATCATCGTTGGATCACAACTTTAGATGGTCCCTTATCAGTGGTTTCTATGCATCTTATTCCGACCACTTGCTTTTGTTGAATATTTGTGGTGAACTTTTATTTGGGTCGTCTATTATTTTTGGCCCATGCAGAATTATTTGGGCTGAGCCCAAATCCCTTCTTCCCTATTGCCAGATTGTGACACCTGTCTTCTCACCCGGATCTTGGCTTGGAGCTGTTGGATTGTGGCTTGTGTTTGTTATGTGAGAGAAGACCCTTTCTCTTCTCTCATTATTCAGAATACTCTCTCTCTCTCTCTCTCTACTCACTCGATTCAGTGAATTCTCTCTACTCTCTCTTCTTCTCCGATGACTTCTTCGGCGATTTTCCTTCGGTTATCACGGTTTCTTTGAGTGATAGACCGGTGACTTTGCTGGTTTAGGCAACTACTTCGTTTGCTGGTGTGTTCGTGAGATCTAGGGTTTTGGTGTGTGAGAGAACTGGTGCGAGGCTGTGTTCTGAGGGGCTAGATCCGGTGTGAAGGAGTTGTGTGGTGTTGAGATCTACGGTGTGAGGTGAATCACTTGTGGATTCAACGTTGCTCCCTTGGGTCTGGTTTCTGGAGAATAGATTTGTTATATAGGCGGGTGGCTGAGCCATTGCCTTGATCTGGTCTGTGTTCTTCTTGTTTTGTTCTCTACCTGTGTAATTGCTTTAGATCTGAGATGATCTTATTTGTTATTACTAACAAGTTTGGTGAGTGTACAGGTTCAAGAAGCGTTGGTTGTAATTCAAGATATTAGCTAGGGTTATTAACTATTGTTGTAATAGTTGATTGGTTTTCCCTTGTAATCTTGATACTAATCAGCCGCTTAGTTGAGAGTTTGGTTGAGCTCTCTTGTAAGAAGAACAAAAGGTCTCGGTAATTAGTGAACCCGGACTGGTCTGATCGCTACAGTGGTATCAGAGCCACGAGGGGACTAGTCCGGCACGCCGAGTCACTTAAGGAGTTGGGCAAGTGGAATCCTTCTTCGAGTGGGGATTCGCTCTGGTAAATTGGCTGTAACTCCTTTTTTTCCTTTTCTGTTTTAGAGCCACTTATAGGCCTGGGTTATTGTCTGCTGGTAGATAGTCTCTGGCAAAGACTTAGGACTTTTCTTGTTTTCTTTGCTTGGTTTGCTTCTGCTGTTTCTTGGTGCTCTGTGCTTCTGGCCTCTGATTACCTGACCACCAAGCATTGGTACTGCCTAAGTGACCCCCTGTGCCCTCCAGAAGTGAGTGATTGTGAACTGGGATAGCCTTAGCCAGTTTTGCTCGTGACAGTCAGGGTTTTGAGGTCCGACTTGTGTGAAAGTTGTGTAAAAGTGTGTCTGGTCTTTGGTGTATGTCTCTGTGGTCTGAGGTTTGCAAGGTTTTGTGTTTCTATCTTGCTTCATGTGTTCTTGCTAAAGTGATTGCAAAAATGGCCCAACCTGTTGGTTTGATTCCTTTCAATGGCAAACATGATTTTGTTATTTGGAAACAGAAAATGAAATGTGTTTTAATCCAACAAAAAGTGTTTAAGGTTGTGGATGGTTTCTATACCTGCTGACACTGCTCAAGAAAAATTTGATGAGACAAATGAGTTGGGTAGAGTTACTATTGTATTAAATCTGTCTGATTCTTTATTTAGGAAAGTTGATCATATTGAATCTGCTTCTGATATGTGGAAACAACTTGATACTTTGTTCACTGAGACTTCAATGTCTTCAAAGATGTACCTGCTTGAAAAGTTATTTAAGTTTAAGCTTGATCTTGCCAAAGATATTGATGATAATGTGGATAGGTTTCAGAAGGTTGTGCAGGATATTAAGAAATCTGGTGACAAAACTATAGATGAATACACTAGTATAGCTCTAATGAATGTCATACCTGATTCTTATAGTGATGTTAAAGCTGTCATTAAGTATGGTAGAGACTCTGCTCCTCTGGACTTAATCATTAGCTCCCTAAAATCTAAAGAACTTGAACTAAGGGAAATGGCTGCTGACAAGAGTGCTATTAATATGGTTTTGAATGTCAGGGGCAGATCTAAGTCTAGAGGGGGTAATGAATCTAATGGGGGTTCTGGTTTCAGCTCTAATTCAAATATAAAGTTTAGGTCCAGGTCCAGAAGTAAGGATCCTAAGTCTTACAGAAAGTGTTTTAATTGTGGGGAAGTTGGACACTATAAGAAAGAGTGCACTAAGCCTAAAAAGAATAAACCCCCCAATAATAACACCCAGCTTGAAAATCTTGTCAATGTGGCCAAATATGATGCTGATAATGAATCTGTGTATATGGTGCATGATTTGATGTATATAAATGCTTCTCCTATATGCCCCTTTACTTCAAATGATTTGCTTTGTGGTTCTGGATGTACTTATCATGTTAGTCCTTTCAAGGAAGTGTTTTCTGAGTTAAAGCTTGTAACTAATACTTTTGTGTCAATGGCTGATGACAAGAAGTGTGAAATTCTTGGTATTGGCACAGTGTGTTTAAAGTTTGATAATGACTATGTGCTCAACTTGAAGGATGTTAGATATGTTCCTGATCTCTGCTATAATTTGACGTCTTGTACTGCTCTTGAAAATGCTGGTATGGGGGGAAAATGGGGGGAAGGCTGCATGAAAATCTGCAAGGGTTCAATGTGTCTCTTTAAGGCCAAGACAAAATGTGGTTTATATGTCTGTACTGTTGTGCCTCTTTCATGTGAAAAAGCCTTTGCCAATGTTGTTAAAACTGATAAAACTATGTTGTGACATAATAGGCTAGGTCACATGAGTGCAAAAGGTTTGAATATTCTGAAAAAGCATGTTATTCTCTCTGATAATGATGTCCATGGTGATTTGCCTTTCTGTGATACTTATGTGCTGGGTAAACAACATAGGGTTTCCTTTCCTACTCCTATGCCTGCAAATGCTAGTAAGTGCATTATTGAGTATTTGCATATGGATGTCTGGGGCCCTGCTTCTGTATCTTCTCACTCTGGCTCTATGTATTTTTTTTTCTGTAATTGATGATTTTTCAAGAAAAGTTTGGTGTTTCTTTGTGAGACATAAGTGTGAAGTGTTTGAAAAACTGAAAGCTTGGAAGACTTTGGTTGAAACTCAGATAAGTGAGAAACTTAAGGCTATCAAAACTGACAATGGCTTGGAATTTTGCAACAAACAAATTGATGACTTGTGTGCTGGTTTTGGAATCAAAAGACATAAAACTGTTTCTTACACCCCACAGCAAAATGGGGTGGCTGAAAGGATGAACATGACTTTAATTGATAAGGTTAGATGCATGCTTGCTAAATCTGGTTTATCTAAAATGTTTTGGGGTGAAGTTTTGTTAACTGCTGCTTACTTGGTTAATAGATCTCCTTCTGTGCCTTTGTTAGGACAATGTCCTGAACATGTGTTTACTGGAAAAACTCTATCTCTTTTTCATCTAAGGATATTTTGATGTGCTGCTTTTGTGCATACTAAGTCTGACAAACTTGAGCCTAGATCTAGAAAAAGGTGTGTTTCTAGGATATCCTGAGAGTGTTAAAAGTTATAGAGTTTGGTTAAGAGATGAACCAGGGTTCAAAGTCATAATTAGCAGGGATGTTGTCTTCAATGAAGATGAATTCCTGATATGCAATTGGTTTGTATCGAAGAAACAAGAATGGTGTGCGTGTGTTCAAAGTGCAGATCAAACAGGTCCAGAGGATTCACTAAACCGCTAGGCCTAGGAACTCCCTAAACTTATTTGTCTGTGTCGTTGGGATACTCTCAATTACTATCAAAACTTTAACCCATTTACTATTGGCTAGTATAGGGTAGTAAGGATCGATCCCACATAGATGGACGGGGTAAGCAAGTGTTCAGAGGACTTGGATGTGGTTGGCTGCTGCCACGCAACTCATGGGTTAAGACTTGTTTTAACTACTAGACTTGGAAGAAATTAAAAAATGACTATCCTATCTGCTAGACCTAGGGAGCAGAAAAACGTATGTGCGCATGCATGAGTAACAGAAATGAAGTTTAACTAGAAAAAAAATTCAACAACTAAACTACTAGATCAGGTAAACAGGTTTTCAAAAACGGCTGGGCAATGCGTAACATGCAGTGGGGACCATTTTCCCAAATTAGCTAAGTCGATAGAAAAGCTGCAGAAAGTAACAACACCAGTGACAGATCCGACTCCTAACTAACTTCTACCTTCATCTTCTCCAACAATCTAATTAAACAGAGGCGAAATAGAGCATCAAGCGTACGAAAACAGAGTAATCACAAATCCAACTTCAAACATTACGATCAAACATGAGATGACTAGATCTAAACTACTAGGTCGAGCAAAACAAGCAGAAAACAGAAGACAACTCAGATCCCCAACTCCGTTTAAAAATTCAACTCAGATCAATGAAAAACAACTCCAATTCGTCAAACCTATACTCCTCAACTCCGATTCAACCGATTCAACAACAAATCAACTCCAATCAAACCGATCTCCACTCCAAATCAAACATCAATTTCGAAAAGCATCCAAAACAGTAAATACCAACAATCAACACCAGAATCAGCTAAACAGAAGACATTAACTTCCATAACTACGATATTTAAGGTTCAACACATAAATAGTAAATGCCGAGCTTCTAAAACTATGAAGTCTCAACTCAAAACGACAGAAAACAGTAAATTGTATCTTCGCCCTTCACGAGGACGGCATTACACTACAATAATCGGACTAGGCTACCAAGAACTCCCAGAATTTACCCCATAATTGCTTAAGTGCGCAGAGAAATGTGTGTTAAGTGATGAGCTAAGAACGAAAAGTGAATGTGATGACTCCTCCCTCTCTTCATGTTGTGTCTCTATTTATAGTTGAGGCTCGAACTTTTAGGGTAATTTCTCTACTGATTTGTCGATTTTGCCCTCCTAGAAAGTCCTTCAAAAAGATACTTTTCCGCTCACAGCTGCTTCCGCAATCTCTTGGGTCAGGTTGCAGCTGGCTTCTTCACTCCATTTTCCTTCAGTTTCCTCTGCCTAGTAGATTTTTCCTTCCGTTTCCTTGACCCGAAAGATTCTCTATGCACCTAAACTTAAAACGTGTATTAGTTCATAGAAATCAAAGAATTTAATCACATAACTGATGCATGAAATTGGCCTTATCAATTCCCTTGTTTGAAAGTGGCTAATAACCCAACTCCAGACTCTGTGGATAATGAACCTCTTATTGAGGTGGAGTCCACAGAAATACCCACTGGTGTGGAGGATCCTAGTGATACTCCAAGTGAAGTGGAGCAACCTTTCTGGAACTCTTATCCAGTCTTTACACCTATTGAGACACCATGTGAAGGAAACCTAAATATGAATGATGTGGTGCCTCCCCAAAATGATATTGATAATATCCCTGATGTGCATGCTAGTCCTATGAGAAATGCTTCTCCTGTTCCTGCTCAGAATGTGATTCATGGCCCCAGTGGCATTCAAAATGCTATTGATAATCCCTACTTGCAAGATTATGTGTTATCTAGGGATAGAACTAGAAGGGTGAGGTAAATGTGAAGAAACCTTCTAAGTTTAATGGATTTGTTGGCTTGGTTGCTCTTATAAATCTGGCTTCAATGTGTATGAATCTGATGGGGATGAACCCCAATCTTATAAGCAAGCTCTTAAGTCAAAATTATGGAGTCAGTGGCATAAAGCCATGATGGAGGAAATGCATTCTCTGAAAATTAATCTTACTTGGAGGTGGCTTTATAAATTGAAAAATGAGGTGGAGGATCTTAGGTACAATGCCAGAATTGTGGCCAAAGGTTTTACTCAATAAGAAGGGGTAGATTATACTAAAATCTTTGCTCCTGTTGTTAATTTACTACTGTGTGGTTGATGCTTGCATTATGTGCTTATTTTGATTGGGAATTAAAACAAATGGATGTTAAAACTGATTTCTTGCATGGTGATCTTGATAAACCCATTTATATGAAGCAACCTGAAGGTTTTGTTGATTCAAAGTTCCCCAATCATGTGTGTTTGTTGAAAAAAGCCTTGTATGGTTTAAAACAGTCCACTAGATAGTGGAATATCAAGTTTAATACAAGTATGCAGAAGTTAGGCTTTGTGAGAAGTACCTTTGATGCATGTTTGTATATTAAAAACCTTGATTCTATGCCTGTCTTCTTACTATTGTATGTGGATGACATGCTTATTATGGGTCCCTGTTTGAAAAACTATAAAGGTTGTGCAAACTGTTTTGAGTGAGAATTTTGATATGAAGGATCTAGGTGATGCTTAGAAAATCTTAGGGATAAGTATCTTTAGGGATAGAAAAGCCTCTACCCTTGTGTTGCATCAGGAACCTTATGTGTACAAAATTCTGAAGAAATTTAACATGTTTGTTGCTAAACCTGCCTCTGTGCCTTTAGCTGCTCATTTTATGTTGAGTAAAGATCTGTGCCCCAAGTATAAGTATGATATTGATGCTATGAAGAAAGTTCCTTATGCTAATGCAATTGGGTCAGTGATGTATTTGATGGTGAGTACTAGGCCTAATATTGCCTATGCTATGTCATGCCTAAGTAGTTATATGTCAAACCCTGGTCCTGTTCATTGGGAAGCTTTAAAATGGCTTCTGAGATACTTGAAGCTCACTGCTAAGTATGAGTTTTGTTATTCTAAATGTGATGAAGGTGTTTTACTAACTGGTTTTGTGGATTCCAACTATGCTAATGACAGGGATAAGAGGAAGTCAACCACTTTCTATGTGTTTACTGTTTGCAGGTCCTGCATTAGTTGGAAATCTCAGTTATAGCACATAGTGACTCTGTCCACTACTGAGTCAGAATATATTGACATTACAGAGGCAATGAAAGAAGCTGTATGGTTAAAGGGAAAGCTCTCTGAACCTAAATTTGTGAAGGATTCTCATACTGTGCTTTCTGATTCTCAGTCTGCTATTCAGCTATGTAAAAAATCCTATTTTTCATGCATGTTTTTCATGATAGGACAAAGCATATAGATGTGAGGTTTCATTACATTAGAGATATTGTTGAAAAGGGTGAAGTTTTTCTTCTTAAAGTACATACTGATAGAAAAAATGCTGGCATGGGAACAAAGCCCTTACCATTAGAAAAACTACTTTTCTGCATTAAGTTTTTGCACTTTGATCTAGGATAGGTTGCATGTCCCGGGGTAAAAGACCTCAGCCACCTTATCAGCTGTGGTAAGGGTGTTAGGTGGCTGGAGGCATGAAGTCCTTCTAGACTAATGGGTGTCAGCCCTCGGGTGTCTGAAGGCAACCTGGTGGCTTCCCAAAATGCTAGTGAACTTTTGTTCTTTGGTGTTAAGGGTGCTACCTTGTAGGTTGTGATGATTTAAACCTTAGCTTATAGAGCAAGTTGGTTTCCCAGAATAAAGTCCAAGGTGGAGTATGTTGAATATTTGTGGTGGACTTTTATTTGGGTTTTCTATTATTTCTGGCCCATGCAGAATTATTTGGGCTGAGCCCAAATCCCTTCTTCCCTATTGCCAGATTGTGACACCTGTCCTCTCACCCGGATCTTGGCTTGGAGCCGTTGGATTGTGGCTTCTGTTTATTATTTGAGAGAAGTCTCTTTCTCTTCTCTCATTATTCAGAATACTCTCTCTCTCTACTCACTCGATTTAGTGAATTCTCTCTTCTCTCTCTACTCTTTCTTCTTCTCCGATGACTTATCCGGCGGTTTTCCTTCAGATATCACGGTTTCTTTGAGTGATAGACCGGTGACTTTGCTGGTTTAGGCAACTACTTCGGTTGCTGGTGTGTTCGTGAGATCTAGGGTTTTGGTGTGTGAGAGAACTGGTGCGGGGCTGTGTTCTGAGGTGCTAGATCCGGTGTGAATGAGTTGTGTGGTGTTGAGATCTACGGTGTGAGGTGAATCACTTGTGGATTCAACGTTGCTTCCTTGGGTCTGGTTTCTGGATAATAGATTTGTTCTATAGGCGGGTGGCTGAGTCATTGCCTTGATCTGCTCTGTGTTCTTCTTGTTTTGTTCTCTACCTGTGTAATTGCTTTAGATCTGAGAGGATCTTATTTGTTATTACTAATAAGTTTGGTGAGTGTGCAGGTTCAAGAAGTGTTGGTTCTAATTCAAGATATTAGCTAGGGTTATTAACTATTGTTGTAATAGTTGATTGGTTTTCCCTTGTAATCTTGATACTAATCATCCGCTTGGTTGAGAGTTTGGTTGAGCTCTCTTGTAAGAAGAACAAAGAGGTTTTGGTAATTAGTGAACCCGGATTGGTCTGATCCCTAAAGCTTTATAAACCTGTGGATTTTTTTCCTAATGGCTTAGGATATGAGTGGTCTAAGTTTCAACAGTTTTTGCCAGAAGATGTGATAAATTTTATAGCAGCTATTATGCCCCTGAGATAAGCACTTGGGAAGGATTGTGTATTGGGGGCCTTCGTTGTCAAACATATTTTCTGTTAAATTAGCTTATAATGAGCTGATAAAGGTCTTTTTATAGCTTCTTCTGAACAATGGAGTCTTGTTAAATGAGGAACGAGCTAGGGGGCGGATTTCGTAAATAGATTCATGTAGTTTGTGTGGTGATAGAGTGGAGAGTTGTTTACATATACAATGGGATTGTCTGGATGCAATGAGAAACTAGAATGGTATCTTGAAATACAGTGGGCATAATAATTTTTAGGATCCTTCGTTGAGCTTGTCAGATTGGTTGATCTGGAATATTAGCTCTAACCGTTTGATGGGTAGTGGTCTCAGATTGGTTAATTTGGAATATCAGCTGACAAATACGGATTTTGCATGTTTTTAAGGGCTAGATTTGACTCATTTTAAATGTCAATCATGCAAATTATGTTCTTAAATTGCATATGTTATACATTTGGTATTTTTGATGTGTTTGTTGATAAATGATAGAAAAAGATTTTAAAAAAATGCAAAAAGGCCAAGGTGCAGCAGCCTCTGTTCGAGCCCATTCTGCCAGTGAGTTTGAAGTCCAATCAGTGCTTACTACATATCATTTTCTTCATCTTCAAAAGAGTTTCACATGGATACATTGAACGTCTCAATCGGAGTTTTGTAGAGAAAGTTATGACCATTCTACGAACATTGCGCAGTGCAGTCAAAGCTGACGGAAATTTAGGAAGAAATTCAAGGAAGAAAATAAATTGTTGCCCAAATCTCTCCCATTTATTGTAGAGCACGAAAATTATAAAAATAAACATTTTTCCCACCTATAAATACCTCTTAACCTAATTCATAACATTCTTCATCTCAGAGCCTCCAATCCTTCTCCCTCTCTACACATTCTTCCATCCCATATTCCACACATAATTCATCCATCTTCCATTAGAGCGGAGCTATGCAGATCCAGACAAGAGAAGACTGAAGATTGAAGATTCAACCTTGGGTTTTATCAATTTTTTTTCATGTCTAGTACTTTTATTATTGTTTTTACTATTTGTCTATGAGTAGTACTTTGATAGTTAGAGTCTAATCTGCTGGATAGGTGCACTCGAGAGAGGGCTTATCCTAGAATCGCGACTTTCCTAATAATCCTAGAGACGTATAAAGGTAAGGGTTCTGTGAGATTAATCATCACTAGGTCGTAGTAGTTGGATCCTGAAACTCTACATTCTTTCGCCTGTTTTGTATTATTTGTTTTTATGCTTTCTTTTACTTTTTATTTATTTATGTCTTTTTATAAAATCAAACCAAAAACTCCGTGTCTCTAAATAGTATATGAAGCTTAGTATATGATAGCCAGTTGCAATCTTATTCCATGTGTTCGATATCCCAGTACTGACCTTTAGATATACTAGATCTACCTTGTAAGCTTGTAGGTATTTTTAGTGCTAATAAATAGTGCATCATCCGCTCTAACCGCTTGATGGGTAGTGGTCTTAAATGGAGTTCTATTTTTAGAATAGGATGTTGGCATTACTTGGAAAAGGAAATGTGGGTTTATTTCCAAAGGGGTTAGGGTAAGTCCAGAAAGGGTTATATCTCAAATCTTTAGTATGGAAAATGTGGTAAGAGACGCTCGTGTTTTGGATGATACTGGCCTACGAGCAATTAGAGCGCCTATTGTGGTGGGTTGGAGACCGCCAATTATGGAAACTATCAAGCTTAATACGAGCTTTTGGTGGAGGCTTATTTCGTGATGTGTTTGGAGCATGGAGGTCACCAGGTTGGTTTTGTGGTTAATATTGGGATTTGTTCCGTTTTAACTGCTGAAATTTGGTGAATATTATATGGGCTTCAGCTAGCTAAGGAGTAGGGATTTCGTAAGTTAGAGAATCTCCAATGGCGGACGTTCGGTCGGACATCCGGTCGGACGTCGCGACGGGTGACCGGGACGTCCGCCATTGTGGCGTTTAGGGTCAGATACGGACGTCCCGTGAGGACGTCGGGTGTCCTCGGACGTCCCTGCGACGGGCGGGCGGACGTCCGCCACTGTGGCAAGGGTCGGACGTCCCGCTCGGATGTCCGAATTTTTTTTAAACTCTATATATACGGCTCGTTGAACTTCATTTCATATGCACCACTTGTTGTTAACAAGTTTCTCTCTTCTTTTACTACAAATTTCATTTCTACTTTTAATGGAGAACGATAGGAACTCCCCGGCCACGAGCGAGTCGCAGACTCCGACGTTTCCCATCGACCTGGAGGGAAACGTCAGCGGAAATGCGACAACGGTTCCGGCAATGGGACAGATGGGTGGAATGGGTGGGATGATGTCCCCTTATATGTACAATTGGATGGGACAGATGGGTGGTATGATGCCCAGGGCAGCCGGGATGGGGGGCATGACCCCAAATATGATGATGCCGGGGATGGGGATGGGGGACATGACCCCAAATATGATGGGGATGGGTGGGATGATGCCGGGGATGATGCCGGTGGGAGGGGGGTGGCAGGGGCCCTGAACCACTAGCGGACCATGTCTATCGGCCGGTTGTGGATACGCAGTCTACTGATACCCCTTCCACTTATGTTCCGGATACTCAGTTCACCGGCATAAAAACTTTCTCTTTTGAGGAGTTGGGGATATCTCCAGTCAGACAGACGCCCGATGATGTGGGCGGGGGCAGGGGGAAGGGACGTGGTAAGGGCAAGGGGAAGCCCCAGGGTCTTCTTCATGAACGGTGGCAGAGGAGGAGGATGAGGAGGAGACGGGAAAGAGGACGATCTGGAGCCAGTGGGAAAACGTCGCGCTTGCGAAGGCTTGGGTTGCAATAGTCGAGGATCCCTATGTCGGTGCCAACCAGCATATTGACAGACTGTGGCATCGGATCGCTGAAGCCTACCATACACACAAACCGGCTGGGGCGAAGCGTCGCGTTCCCGAACAGTGCCGGAAACAGTGGGAGCGGTTGAGGCCTAAGCTTAGTCGATTTGCTGGCCTCTACCAAAACAACCTCCGCCAGGCAAGCAGCGGTTTGTCCGAGGAGGATGTCCGGAACCGTGCCTTTGCTCAGTACCCTGACAGAGCCTTGAAACTCAAACAATTCGACCAGTGGGAGGCCTTTCTCGTGGTGAAGGATTCCCCAAAGTTTTGTGGGGGAGTCGAATCGGGCTGGGCGAAGTGGACGAAGATCAACGCTTCCGGTGAATACAGCAGCAGTGCTGGTTCGCACGAGCTCCCGGAAGCCGACCAAGTGTCCCCGCTACCCGCAATCAGACTCTCGCTGTCGTCGTCGCCCGGTTGGGCAAAAGGCTGCGCAGCGGAGGGCTAGGGGAACCAGCAGCGGAGGGCTAGGGGAACCAGCAGCGGTAGCGGGTCGTTCGAGGTCGAATCGGAGGCCCCTACTCCCCAAGAAGATATTGACCGCCTCGCCCGCGCGCATGTTAACGACAAGCTTGGTCCGGACCATGCATAGGTGGCATAGCACGACCGATCCGCTGTACAAGAGGATGCTGAAGGATGTCATCGATGGATGTCGGCGCGATTTGGGGATGCCCCCCATTGGAGATGATGGCGCCGAGATTAGCGGAGGGGACGACGGGGGCGGCACGGGCGACGGTGACGGCACGGGCGACGGGGGGGCACGGGCGACGAGGACAGCGCGGAGTAAGCCGGGGATGTTGGATTATGTATTTTTCTTTTTTTGAATGACTATGTATTTTGCTTTTTTTCTAACTATGTTTTTTTTTATGTTTTATGAATATGTATTTTTGCCCGTATTTTGCTTTCCTGTATTCCGTGTCAAAATTATATTTTCGTTTTTACGTAATTAAATTATTGTGATTTTTTTATTGCGGGATGTCCTAGTGGGAAGGGCGATGGGAAGGGCGGATTGTGCAGGGGATGTCCTAGTGACGTGGCAGTGGGATGGGAAGTCCTAGTGACGTGGCAGGAGGTGTTTTTGGGATGTCCTAGTGGATGTCCTAGTGGGATGTCCGCCCACTGGAGATGCTCTTAGAGGTGGAAAGTGAGTGGGTGTTTCTATAATCATGGAGCAATATGACATCTCTGCCAATTGTCGTTCCATAGTGCATAAAGTCCGCGGGTTACTCCAAGATTTTGGCTCAGTAGCGATTCATTATGTGTACAAAAAAGTTAATTAGACTGCATATTTTGGCTCAGTTTTCAACTTTTCGCAGAGGAGTTCATATTTTAGAGTAGTTGGTTGATCCATGACAGATTAGGTGTTTCTTATATTCGTTAATTAATTTGTATTCGGCTTTAGCCGCTTTCTTTTACCAAAAAACTCTTTCTTCTCATATAACTAGAAAATAAGATTATGAGCAGCTCGAAGCATGCTGTCAGTGTTAACCCTAATAATGTGTGCACATACAATATATGAATTATGTGTATACTGTGTGTATTTATAAATTTGTGTATGTGAGTGTGTAAAGTGTATGTGTGCGCAGTGTGTTGGTGTGTGTATGTGTTGTGCGTGTGTGCGGTGTGTTGTTGTTGTGTGTAATGTATGTGTGTGCAATTGTGCAAGTGCTCTATGTGTGTGTAGTTTGTGTGTGCATAAAGTACATGTTTGGAACCTACTCAATATGCTATGATGGTGTTCGGTTTTCTAGATAAAATAATATTAAGATATAATCTAGGATTGAGGTGTAAGATTATTTTAGTCATGGAGGGTAACTATGACTAATTATCTTATGATTATCCATCTAGGATTGAGTTATCTCAGGAACCAAACACTCTACATATTTAATCCGGGATACAATCATGCAAGCCAAACACCCACTATGTGTATTTATACCGTGAGTCGGGGTACATCGAATTTTTGGCATGGCCAATTTTAATTCGATACCATACCACTTTTCAGTATGCTAGAATTTTACGTCATACCGCATTCCAGTACATTATATTGCATACATATTGATATTAGTATTATTACATATTGATATTAGTATATCATAAATATTGTTATTATAGCAAAATCTTTCAGTAAGCTATTATATCCCATCTATATTTAAGATTGTCTGTATATTAAAATTCAAATACAATCAAATTTATTGGGCCCTGGTGGATACCCTTGATAATAAAATAAATAAATAAATTGCAAAATGAATTTGACCCATTTTAACTTGATATCAATAGTAATTTTTTTGTTGTTGTTTTCAAATGTCGGCCAAAATAGTGATATTATACGAAGATAAAAGAAAATGGCATACATGACCAAAAGAACCATAAAAAACTTTACAGAATGGTCCAAATATTCTATAATCCATATGTACTTTAAATTTACTTTACATATGAATATGATTATGTGCTTAATAGTTACTTTAGGCAAGAATATGCTGATTATCATAATTAAGCCCTTTTAACTTATTTATGTCATTCGTAAGAATTTTCATGTCATCTCACAGGACTTTTGGTTATGATGCTATGGAATTATCTTAGGAGATTATTATATTCGAATATAAATATACACTAAAAAGGGAAAGAAATAGAAAATTCCACACTTGTCGAATAAAAGCATTCTGCTACTTGATGGAATAACGTAATTGTAAATTTGTAACGATGAGCAAATCATTTTAATTAATTAATTGTAATCCAAAAAAGTTCTAGAGATATATTATTCTCATCGTAGATCAATATTTTAAAATTTGTTTATATTACTCCAGAGCTGCTCGGAGCTTACCTTGGCTTCTAGGAATATAATTAAACGAATCTAACTAGTAGTTACAATATCATTGACGCGTGCTCCATATATTAATTAATAGGGCATATTCGATCAATTTTCTATGTGAATGGAACCTTCAAAGGTTAGTAAAAAAGTTGTCATATAGTAATACTCAATTTTTTATGTAATCTTGTCGGCATGGACATGAATAATGAATTAAAGAAGATACTAAAACAAGTTACTAAGTTTAAATTATGGTTGGCTAAGGCTTGCGATAGATGCAACAACAAATAGAGGTAAGAAATATTAATTGATTCGAATGCATTATTGGCTTGGCGTTGAGTTTATAAAAAACAACAATAATGATCCTTCATGTATTACTGTATTAGTATTAAATTAGATGCAAGGATTTAAATGAAAATGTTATACCAACAAATGTACGTCTTAGTCATTATTTTAAGTTTGAGTTTAGGTCCAATGGTAAAAACCAGTCTCATTTTTTGTTTTTGAGTAAAAAAATCTATTTTTAGATTTACACTAAACTAAAACCAAAAACTTTTTCAAATTTTGTGAGTAAAAAAGGTATAATGTAGAGAATATTATTTTAAGTTTGAGTTTTGTGTAAATAGTTGGAGTAAAAATGACATTTAACTAAAATGTGTTTAAGTTTAGTATAAATGGGAGTTTGAATTTAGTATAAATAGTTGAAGATGCTCTGGTTATTTAAGATTGATTATCGGTTTGGCCTCTCAAGTTTCTTTTGATTACCTTCTCATTTTGGTTTCAGTCTTCTCTTTACTATTAATTACAAACTTTTCAACTAAAATTGGATACCACAATTAAATATGGTGTTGGGCTTACCTTCTATTATTATTTGGGCATACTTTAGTGACTAATTGTTGTGGGCTTGTTCATCGGACTTGTGAGTTCAGTATGTAATTTAAGTTTTATTTCAAATGTTTGAACTTAGATTTAATTAATTCTAAATAATGAAATCTCTTCATTTAATTAACTCAAGTAATTAATTAATTTAAGTGATTAAATCTTCTAATTTAATTAAGTTCCTAATTTAACTAATATCAAGTGATTAAATCTCCTGATATAATTAAGTCTCAAGAATTAAATCTCCTTTTTATTTAGTCTTAAAGTAATTAAATCTTACTATATAATTATACCACAAGTAATTAAATCTCGTCGTATATACTACGAAGGAATAGCATAAGCCTCCTAAGTGAGGCTTAGAACTAAGATGAATATCTCTAGTAATATCATACTCGGACTTAGTTTTATTTAAGCTATATAAGTGAGGAAAGCTAGACCCAAATTTATCTGAAGAATAGGAAACACATTAGGTGGACTTTACGTCCAACATGTTTACTGTGGAAACAAGTTTGAATAACTGAAATTTTTTATTACATGTTTTATTCAAAACCCGAATACAAGTTCGTTTACAAGTTATTGTTATTGTGTCTCCAATCTCCATGAGTGTTTCGTGTATCTCTTTGGATATTCCAAAGTTAACAATCAAATTTGGGCCCTTGTAGGACAAGAAATCCTACTTGGGGTAGTATATACGAGAACCAGCGTCATCCTTCGAGTTGGTCGGTCAATGTACACCAGAATTTTTAGATGTAGTAGATCACGGAAAGAAGTTAGATTGCGCATAATCAAATCAAAATCGAAAAAGAATTTAGTAAGCTCATGCTTTTAATATGGTCACTAAGTTAATTGATAAAACTATTTTGAAGTGAAAATATCCCTATAGAGTATGTATAAAGCTAAATCCATGTTAGTAATCAAGAAAAAGGTCAATATTCGCCGCCACGGCCATAAACGCACTAAATGCCATTCTTCTACAAGATAGAGACTCCCTAACTTGAGCTTGTCCAGCAATTAATATATTCTTATATTTATATTAAAAAAAAAGGGTTACATGCATATTATGCTTGGTTGTAGAATATATCACAGCACATAATATATTGCTTTGAGATCAATCATTTTTTGTGACTTCATTTTCCCCCTAGAAAGTGAATTAAAAATCATGTGATGAGGAATACTATTTTTTAATTAACCCAAATGCACGTCATATCATTGTAAAGTATTTGATTTAAGCATAATATCCTTCAATTTTTTGTCTCAATGAATTGAATGAAAAATTAGGTTGAGATACACAATAACCAACAGAGAATCAAGAACGAAATTATTTAGCTTTTGAGTATCGATTGCGATATGATTAAATACATACATAACATAAAATAGATTTTTTTTAAATGATTTTTAGTGTGTGTGGAGTAAGAGTGAGTATGAGTGTGGACCACTCATGCCTAATGACATGGCTTGGTGGCAGAGGAACTCCACCTCAACAAATCCATCCCCTATACTATATATAACCACTGTCTGGATATGAGACAAATCAAATATATAGTTTCTCTCTCCTATCTCTATCACACGTTAAGCAGTCCTTCCGATCATGCCCTTCTCTAAAATAGCAGCCGAGAATTATGTACCTAGCTCGGCCAAGAAGCCTCGGGTGGCGGTGAGGCCGTACGATGAAGGGAGAGACATGGCGGGCCGTGGAGGAGCTCGAGCAGCGGTGTGAGGTTGGCCAGCCCGGGAAGCCCTCACTAGTGACCGACCTCATGGGAGATCCTATTGCTAGAGTCCGCAACTTCGTCTCCCACATTATGCTTGTAATATACTTCATCTGTCTGTCATTCCTTGTCAATACTCGCCACACTTACTTTTTACTACTTTTGGTAATTGACCCTGCATTCCAATAACTCATTCTCACTCACATTTTATTATTAAAACTACTACATAAACACAAGATTCACATTTCACTAACTTTTTTCATTTCACTTGCCGTTAAATTTTTAAAAATTCGTGGCAGGTCAAAATTGAAAATTTTTCATTATATTTTAGTGGTCCCTTTTTTTATCTCATGTTCTCTAGGAAAAAGTACTATCACATTAATACCTAGTCATAATTTTATCATGAATGAAAATGAAAAGAAGAAAAATATAACCAACATGGTTTACGTGATGGTTCAGAACATCGTTTGTCATTGGAAAACCAAAAAAATATATGAAAATAGAAAAATTAATGTTGATTAAATATATGTTTAATATAGGTGGCGGAATATGGTGATGGGAGGGAAATAGTTGGGGTGATAAGGGGGTGCATAAAAACGGCAACGAGTGGAAAGAAAAGCTCATCTCCAATCTATGTGAATTGGCTTACATTCTTGGATTAAGGGTTTCATCCACTCACAGGTCTGTCAACCTCTTTTCCCCCATGCAAATTATATTTATTTATCTACAAATTAAGATAATTATTGTGTGATCTCATTTTATTTTGTATTTAATGATAATTGTATGTTCCCCATGCATTTGTTACTATTTTATTTTCTTCTTTTGTTTTATTTTGATGAATGCACGTATATGATTTGACGGAAATCTAAATATGTAATTTGCATGTTTTAATTAATTTTTGTATATTGGGGTGGAAGTTCATTATCCAATTAATTACATATAAATCCAAATATATTTAAACATATTCCTGCACTACTTTAGGTTTAGATGTGACATGACTTGCATATATGTACAGATGTACTTCCAAATTCATAAAGTTTTACTATTACATAACGACATCTGAATTATTAATTCAATACCTTGTCCTCTTCTTTTGTTTCTCAACTAATTAAATAATTTTTTAATATGCAATTAATTATACTATGGCTCAGGAGACTTGGCATTGCCATAAAACTAGTCCAAGAATTGGAAGAGTGGTGCAAGAAAAATGGAGCAGATTATGCCTATATGGCTACAGAATGCAGCAATCAAGCATCTTTGAATTTGTTCACTCAAAAATGCAATTATATGAAATTTCGAAATCCAACGGTCCTCGTGCAGCCAGTTCATCTTCACCACAAGCCGTTGCCATCAGATATCACAATCGTTCGAGTACCTCCTAATCTGGCTGAATCTATGTATCGGAAATTGTTTTCAATCTCCGAATTCTTCCCTAAAGACATCGATCATTTACTAAGTAACAAACTCAATTTGGGCACATTCATGGCATTGCCAAATAAATTACTCCCTAACACGGCGAATTACCGGCTTCTTTCGCCATACTTAGTATTTGGGACACGAAGGAAGTGTTTAGGTTAAGAGTGAAGGGAGTGTCGAGCCTAACACATGCTGCCTGCCTAGGAACTAGGGTTGTTGATGCTATGGCACCATGGCTTAAAATTCCATCAATTCCTAACATTTTCAAGAATTTTGGATTTTACTTCATGTACGGACTTCATATGGAGGGTCAAGATGGTCCCAGATTATTGAAAGCTTTGTGCAAAATGGCGCATAATATGGCCAGGAATGACTCTCGTTGTAGGGTCGTGGTGGCTGAGGTGGGCCAAAACGACCCTGTAAGAGAGGCCATTCCACATTGGAAGAAATTTTCATGGGATGAAGATATTTGGTGCATAAAGAGATTTGGACAGATCAATCAGGACTACCATGAGTTTCCAGTGTCGTCTTCTTCTCCTATATTTGTTGATCCACGTGATTTATAGATTAATGTTGGGAATATATAGGTGTGTCTTAATCTTTTTTTTTTTCTTATTCTTTTTGTTGCAAATTGTACACAAACAATCATATCAAGTTCAATTAAATGAAAATAAGAATAAATTAAGCTTTAGCTATTGCTTCTAGTACTTATTCTTAAAATTAATAAAATGTCAATATCAAGTTTTGTGATATTAAAATCAAAATAAAATTTGATTGACCCGTCAAAAATATTCATGATCGAAAGGGATGTATTCATATGCTAACCTTAAATATTTGGAAAACACAAAACACTTGTCACTCCATTGAATCTTGTGATCTAACAGATATTAATTCCACGTGTCATCTAATAACGTAGAATTGTAGTCTAATAATGTAGTTCGGCTAATAATGAAGCTTTTTAGTCCAATAATGAAGATTTTTAGTCTAATAATGTAACTTTCAGTCTAATATGTAGCTCGGCTATTATTATACAATCATCTAATCCAAGGATTCACGGGTTGTGATTTGTGTTGTGTTTTAGATTAAGAAGGTGTAAAGACCCTAATACACCCATGATCGAAGGACAAAAACTGGTTTAATATAGTACTCCCTCCGTCAGGCAGTAGGAGTCCCGGTTGAGTTGGGTGCGGATTTTAAGAAATGCTTGAGTGTGCAATAATTGGAGTGTGTGATAATGGAATGTGGGACCCATTTACATTATTATTTACTTTTTCTTGGATGTGTTTTTTACTAGTGCCTTTTAGTGTTTTATTTTATAATATTTTATTTCACTTTTTATGGAAATGTCTAACTGGGACTCCTAATGCCGGATGGATGAAAATGGTCAACCAGGACTCCTAATACTTGACGGAGGGAGTAATAATTAAATTTTTTATATATCACATAAAGATCAAACGTCCACAATAGATCCTAGTTCAATTCATACATTGCATTTTACTCCCTCTTTATCTTTTCTGCTTTATTCATCTTTCCTACTTTTTAACATAATTTCTTAATCTCTATACTCAAAAGTTTTGATTCAACTTAGTTGGGACGGAGGGAGTAATAATTTAATTTGTTATAATCATAGATCACATAAAGATCAACCGTCCAAAAATAGATCCTAGTTCAATTCCTACACTGCAAAATTCTTTTATATAAATCACTTTCTATATCCGAGTATGTATAATTGCTAACTAGTTCAAAATGAGAATATGAGATGAACATATGAGTACGATATGATATATCACATCATTCAATAATGAAATGGTATGCGAGGAGGGTCTTCATGTCGAAGAACCTCTAAGATTTGTATAATGATTTTTAATGTGATCATGTGATCGATAGTGATTCCGTACCAATACAAATCGAAAGATGATTCTTGAAAAATAATTCTAACATGAACAAATAAAACACATCATTTAATAGCATATGTACATATATATCGGTCCTAAATGGTGACTATTAGTGTGGTCCGGTCTTTGTCCAACATATTAAGGACAAAATATTAAATATAGGGTCATTTCATAACAAGCAGATGTAACTTGTTGAGGAAAAAGTATCCACATGATTTCCTTCTTATCATCAAATCCTCAAATTGGGATCTTGTCTCTCAATAAAACTTTGTCCTCTCTCTGCATGATTTTCATTACTAGCTAACTATAAAAAATAAAGTAGTACTACTATAGTATATTACTCACTATATCATCCTTCTTGGAAGAATGCCACGTACACACAAACAACCCTTTAATAATTTCAAGATAAATTGCTCATCTTGATTTCATCCCAAATTTAATTAGTTTAATTTCCAAAATCACATATCTATAATGTGTCTCTGTCAGTGCGTCTATGGTTTATGAAACGATGGTTACACTTAGCCTTTTTAATATTCTATTAGAACATCCACATTGCAGTGGTAATATGTCAGCCATGACCCTATTTTGCGACTATCACAGTTCAATACAAAAGATCCATCCTTGGTTTATCCCCTAATTAATCGGTTATAGTCCGAAAGTTCCTCTATATGTTTGCTCTTTATTCTAAGTTAAAGATACATTATAATTAAGAAAATTCAAAAAAATTAAGTTTTCTTGCTAAACTCAACACAGATAAAAATAATCACCAAAAATAAAATTAATAAGCAAAGGAAATCATAAAAGTTTAATTAAAGGAGTTCATGTTCAATAACCCTATTACTCCCTTCATTCCATATTAGATAGAGTCATTTTGCCATTTTGGTACGTTCTATAGTAGTGAAGTCATTTTCTTTTTTAGTTAAAGTCAACATATTATTCTCACTTACTTTTTCCCCCTCTTACTTTATTCTCTCTATTTTTTCCTCTCTCCTATTTTATTATCTTTTTATATAATATACTACACACATTTTTCTTAATCTATGTGCCAAAAAGAAATGTCTTCACTACTATGGAAACGGAAGGGAGGACAAATTAGGAGAAGTTCTAGCCACTTATGGTGGTCACAATAACAAGGAAAATAAGCTAAAGATACCATGGGTGCAAGGCTTGGGTGGATAAAGCTTCAATCTTGCTCTCATTCTTCAAAGTGTGGCTTGCAGCTCAATTCTATCACCAAAATGTGTTCCTATTGCCAAAAGTCCCTTTGGGAATAGTGTCATAGTTAGGACTTGAAAAACTGGCTCAGACACATTTTTTCCCGATAGGAAGTTTTTTGGATCAGAAAAAACTTGACGGCGATTCGGTTCACAAACGCTCGGGTTGCACGGTTTTCCACTCCAATGCGCATTCTTTGTAAAACAACCATATCTTATTCTACTGGACCTCGATTGAGGCATGAGAGGTATCGACGCTAAGCTCTTTCAAAGATGAATGCAATTGTGGCCTTGTAGAAGCGTTGAAATTAATCTTGGCATGCTGATTACTGTTTAGATTCAGACCTTTTTTTCTTTCCCCGCTCTTCTTAGAGCTCAATTTTTTTGTCCTACAATATATCAAATGAATCCGTTTTCACCTTTTTTTTATATAAGCCAAAAATCTCAAACCACAAAAGTGGTGAGGGAGAGCACAAGATAGTACCAATCCAACAACAACGAAAAAAAAATACAAACACAAACGACATCACAACAACCATAAAGCTGTCAAGAAGAGAAGACAACAAGAGTCAAAGCCAGAGGAGAACAAGTCAAACACTAACCGGTAACACCAACGCAGCTAGCACCCATAAACCGCTCAAAATACCAGCAGACATCAAACAAGAGAAGAAACAAGCACTTCCCCAACAAGCCATCTTTTGCTTGGGGTCGTACCAGTTGCCACCTTTTGATATCCTTAAAGTTTTCCATAACATGTCTGGTGAAAATGCAATAAAGGACTACAATTTGATTTACATCAAGTATAGAAACATCATGTAGAATTATGGTGAGCCATCTTCGATTATTTAGATAATCATCAACGATATATTTAACTAACCCTAGAAATCACATGTAGGGATTTTTGTGATATATATTTGCGTTCGAAGTATGCAATTGACTATTTAGCATGAGGTCAATTAATTCAATAATCGACAAAAGAAGTTCTTTTCGGTGAAGTTATTTGAATTTGCTAGTCTTCTGCTGCAAACCTTTGCAGTGGGGTCGATCCAAATGCCACCAAAAAATACCATTACTCAGTCCTCTGACCAATGACACTGATGTGGATATCTTTTTCGCATCATCTAATTTTCTCCATCATCTGGAATATAACCATTTAGTTTATTTTTATTATTTGAAATAGTTAGTCATATCTTTTATAGTGTTAGAATTTGATTCGATTTGATTTGTTTAAATTTATTTCCATATTTTTTTATCTTCATATATTATAAATACGTATAAAATATTTTATTATAACCTAGAGATTGAGTTAAATAAAATATTTATTATTCTCATCAATCTCTCTCCTGCAACACGCCATTTTCTCCTCTCCTCAGTTATCTGTCTCAAATTTTTCTCCAATAACCTCTGATGCTACAGTAGCGTCTCCGTCGAAGAGAAACGAAGAAATCAAAAAATTATAAAATAAGAAGGAGAGAACTACATAAAAAATATTGTTGTTGATAAAATAATGAAGAAGACTTCGATAAGAAATTGGAATAAAATTTGAACATAGAGAGCCTGGTGATATCTGCATAAAAGTTTTGGGCTACAATAATTGGTCGGGATTTAATTTGGGCTTCAATAAATGAGTTTTTAAATATTTTAAATTATTGTTTCTTTTCTTTTTGCAAAAATTCACAGATTATTAAGCTATATAAATGTTTTATTTCACAATCCATTTTTAATTTATGCTCATGCTATTTTTATTTTATTATTTTGAAAATTTGATGTCGAAGAAATTCTATCTATTTCCTAGAATTGAAATCGGGACCTCTCGCACCCTAGGCCCTAAGCGAGAATCATACGACTAGACCAAATGCCCACAATGAAGCTAAATTCCTTGTGTTTTAATATATATCATGATTCACCAATATATTTTGTTCTGCCGACCAGTTCGTCTGCTTACTACATTCAATCTATTTCTTAGTTTTATGTATTGAATTTAATGTGTGTTGATACTTGTTATTAAATTATGCGAAGATTTTTCGTTCTCATTTATATGCAGCTTAATTTGAGGCAAATAATCATATCATGATATCAATGAATCATATATTATCATGTCCATGTGAACATACAAAAGGGTAATATAATTGTAATCGAGCAGGTGTTGGTTTTATTCTAAGCTTAAGCGACTAAAAGATTACTATCATTTTCTAACTCTTTGATGTTATTTCGATTATTTAAGGGGTACTATAATACGATAAATTTAATTCACTAGGCTAACTATTATTGAATACTTTAAAAGAACACAAAATGGGAAAGTGAACGTGAGCTGAATCACCTGATCACTTCTTCTCCAGAGCTTACAATGAAATCTTTTTTATTCTAAAAGATGTATTTAATTGGCAAAAAAATATTTGGCTCTCTCCAATATCAATATACATTTGGCATTTGGTCATGCATCTTAAACTGTGTAAAGGTTTGCAAATAAAGGCAAAAAATTTTTTGTCAATTCCTATATTGTTATTGAGGAATCCAAATGATGGTCGTGTGAGTATAAATTTTATTTGTGATATTTTTTATTGATAGATGAATATGATAGTGCTACTTTGAAAACCATTATCTGAAACATGGATTCATTTTTATGAACCATGAGAATGGAGTTCCTATTTTGTAGTATTATATACATTATCAGAAAATGATTGTCTAAAACACACATTCTCTGATTGTGCATT
>NW_024598741.1:0-15593 GCF_004379255.2 Salvia splendens
GTCCTAAAATAAATTAATTTATAATTCTAATAGTTCAACAACTGCTCCCTCAGTCTGGCGATAAGAGCATCTCCAGTAAGACTGGACGTCAACTAGCCCTCACATAGCCTTCACACTGCCACATCATCAGCACTACAATTCTCCTGCCACATCAGCTTGCCACATCAAATGGACATCAAATAGCCCTCACATAGCCTTCACACTACCTATCCACATCACTAATAACAATTATATAATTTAATTTACACTCGTATCAACATACAGAATTTAATTTACGAGACAAATACGAAAATTCGAATAATAATATTAAAACTTAAAAAGTACATTAATTTTTTTAAAAAAAGTACAATAATTTAAAAAAAGTACAAAAATTAAAAAGTGCATTAATTTAAAAAAGTAAAACAAAATCACTCCTCGCGCCGTCCTCGTCTCCGTCGTCGCCCAGCGCTTCTTCATTTCGTCCCCCGCCTCCGTCGCCACCTACGCCGCGGCTATTCCCGCCGGTGTCCCTCCTCATCGCCTCCAATTCTTCACGCTGGCTCTGGAGCAATACACAAAAAATCCTTCACCTCGGTCCACCGCCGCTTGAAGTCACCTAAGTCTTCACCATTTGAGCGCGCGTTTTGCGCGCGAAGAGATTTGAGCTCCTCGGTAGACCTGCCGAGGGGGATGTCGAACGGACCCCCTGGGAACTCGGGTGCCCCCCCTCGCAACCTGTTGCGCCCGCCTTTGCCAACCGGCGAGGTCGGCGACCGAACGAACGAGGAGTCGGGACCTCCTGGGCCGTCTTAGGGAGGTTTGTCGAACCACCGCTGCTGCCGCTATAATCTCCGGTATAGTTCAGTTTCTGCCTCTTCGGCCAGCCAGCGTCGACGCCTGCCCCGAATTTCTCCGACTCGTTGAGCACAACGTAACAGTTCCAGTAGGTGAACTCATAGTACTTCTTCTGCGGATCGGGGTAGGCTCTCTCCGCAATCCTCCTGCAGTCTTCCTCTGTTTGGCCACTGGTCTGCATGCGGAGGGCGTTGGCGTACAACTCCGAAAATCGAGAGACGCCAGACCTGATTCGGTCCCAGCACTTCCGGACCTCCTCCCCGTGCACGGTCCCTTCAGGGCAAAATGCCCTGTAGGTTGCGGCTACCTTGGCCCAAATTGACGATCCTTTGGTTGTTCGAAACGTGAGGATCGCGCAGACACTCACCCACGCCTTGGCAACCGCAACGTTCTCCGCGTCCGTCCACTTCCCGGTCCCGGATTTCCGCCTCCGCTGCGACGACTCGCCGACCTTCTTGGCCTTGCCCTCTTCTTACCCCGCCCCTCCCTGGCTTTGAATGAGAGTTTCCGGAACCTCGTTCATATCAAAACCCAAGTCCGCTAAGGAGAAGGTCTCCGTATACTATGCATCCGTTGGGGTCGATGTGTGCGAAGAACCGGTGGAAAAATCAAAAGTCGGCCGATAGGCGTTGTCCCCCCCGTGCGTCCCCTGCGCCGGGGGAATGATCTGCTGCGCCGGTGGAATCATCTGCTGCGCCGGTGGCTGCATCCCGGGTGCCCACCCCGGCATCATCTGCATAGGGGGCTGCATGCCGGGTGCCCACCCCGGCATCATCTGCTGCCACGGGTACATGTTGTAGTACCCGGTCATCGGAGGCCAACCACCTATCCCAGGTGCCGGGGAAGTATGGGACCCTACTTCGGGAGTCGGGGCCGTCTGAGACCCTACACCGGGAGGCGGGGGAGTCTGAGACCATCCCCCGGGAGTCACTGGAGTACCTTCGTAGTTGTTCTCCATTGCTCGTTATTGATCTTGAACAGAAAGTAAGGTAGAGAAAGTACTCGTTAAAACAAGTGGTGCGAATGAAAATGACGTTCAAAGCGCGTATATATAGTGTTTTCAAAAGAAAAAAAAATAAAAATAAAATCTGACGCGTTTTGACGCGATCCGGGACCCATAATGGCGCCGTGAGGATCGGCGTCGGAACCGGCGTCATCACGCGAATCGG
Source organism: Salvia splendens (assembly GCF_004379255.2). Taxonomy (NCBI): domain Eukaryota; kingdom Viridiplantae; phylum Streptophyta; class Magnoliopsida; order Lamiales; family Lamiaceae; genus Salvia; species Salvia splendens. Next base: position 2,004 of record NW_024598741.1, read on the forward strand.
CATGGCCATGCCGATTTTGACGCCGATTTCACCGACGCCGGTTCCAATGGTTCGGCGTCAGAACCGGCGTCGGCGAAAAATCGGCGTCGCGATTTTGACGCCGTTACTGGAAATGCTCTAAGAAATCTTCTTTTGTCATATTTCAGTTCGTCCCACGATAAAAGTCTTATTTCATTTTTATCATAAATAATATATAGGCATCATATTCTACCAACTTATTCTACTCACATTTTATTATAAAACTAATATATATATATAAATGAGACTCATGTTTCACTTACTTATTCAACCCATTTTTTACATTTTTTAAAACGTATGACATATCTAAATAGGGCGGACTCCTACTGCGCACGTAGGAGTATTATACAACCAAGTATTAAGAGATATTCAGTTTTCAATATTATATCTCATGACTAAATATGCATGTATTCAGTTCATAATATTAAATTTCGTAATTAATTATAAAATATTAATTATATGATAATAGTTATAATCAATTCTTTCAATAAAATAATCTCACAGTCATCTTAGGTGGATTATTCAAGATAATTAATTATGATATTGAATGACAACCTAGGTATACTTTATATTTGTCATGCCGTTCTTCCAAGTTTCAATAGTATCAAGTTGTACAATTCTATCATATTTCATAATTTATCAAATTTGTATAATGGTAGTATCAATTTTCTATTTAAGGATATAATAATTTTAGTTCTCTCTACCAATATTTATTATATATTTTTTATTTGTCAATATCAAATTTTCAAAAAAACAAGCAATGTTGATAAATAAAAATATCAAAAAATTAATAAATGCAAGATGTATAACAAAATATACTCATTGGGTTGAATAACGTTGAAATTTCATAAATTTCAGTTGTAGATGGAACTAGGGTATCGAGAGCCGTTGATGCCCTCATAGTGCGACGACCTCATGAACATATCATGTCATTTTCTTATTGTCAGATTTTAATTATTTAATATATGTTCAGGTCGTTATCATGTTACTATATAATTTAGCACGACACGACACGATTAATGATAGTAATAATTTGACAAAAGCTTTTCATTTTTGGATGAGACAATTTTTTATGGACCAACCGAAATCAAAAGATGAAGCTATTTTTTTTGGACGAGAGGAGTATTACACAATTAAAACATGTTATATAATATGATTAAAACTTTATCACGATTTAAATTTATATAGGTAAAATCAAATATAATATTTTTTAATATCAATAAACATAATACAAATAGTAAATTTATTTTTTAACCCGAGTTATAGAATTTTTTCAATGTTCATGATATTGAAAGCTTGAAATAATTAATATTTTCTGCAATTGATGGGGGACAGGGGTCCTGGCCCAACGTTGCTTTGTCACTGTTAATAATAATGGATACTTAAAGAACCTCAACTACCGTACAAGGACGGAGAATTATTACCGTCTTTATGGAGTATTTTTATTCGTCTAATCTCTGCAATTATTGCTGACAAATGACACTACAATATTTTTTTTATCTTCATAGATCTATTGATTGGTACAACTGTACAAGCATATAAATATGGCTTTATTATGCCAATTGCCAGCACTAATTGACTAGATTTATTACTACAAAATGCGTTATCAAGTTTACAATGAACACAATCATATAAATACACATTTATACCAACAATATTTAACTAGATTTAATACTACAAATAACGAATTATTAAATTTATCTATTTAGAGAAAAAGAAATAATGTTTAAAAATCTGAAATGGTAAAAAAAGTAAAAAAAACCATTAATCGCGTAACGTATAAAATAGGAAAAAACCTTTTACTGCATCCACAATTCTACACTACTCACATTTGACCGCACTATTTCCCACTTCCCCTTTTCCAATATTCCTGCAAAATCCCGAGGAAAATCCTCGACGCCTCCTCCGCGCTCGCCGTACAACGGTAAATGAAGTCGGCGAATAATCGCGAGAGCTTTTCCTTTGTTTCTGTGAACATGTTAGCGAAATGTGTTGGACGCGTGATGAATTGCAGCAGCTGTAATCGAGTTTTTCTGCTTGTTTTTTTTGTGCATTTTTAGCCTCTGGCACCAGGCGAGCGAGCGAGGATGGGAGCAATTTGCGAAGACGAGTGCTCGTTGTCTTCGAATTACAGTTTCGTGTGCTCTCAGGATTTGAGATTCTCCAAGCAAGTTCATGACAATGTCCACGGAAACATTTATCTCGATCAGGTAACATACTTCTCTCGGACTCTGTGTGTGAGTTCTACTGGAGCTACTTGTCCTTGTGCTCAAAATTGTTAAATTAGTCGATAGATAGAGGATAGGTTCATTCTAGTGATAAATCGTTCGGTTTAAGCTTTGTGAAAGCTGTCATGTGTTTCTACCTGAAGAGCTACTATATTTTCTTGTGTTAAGCGTTTGTTCAGATTATAGTCAGTTTATCAATTGTTTTTTGTTTTGCAGCTATGTTTGAAATTTGCTGATACCGAACAGTTTCAGAGGTAAATAAATTAATTCTGCCATCTGTGTGGCTGCTGTAGTTATGCTGATTTAGAGAGGTGTTTGTTGGGAATTTCGGTGAATTTGGAGTAGTGGAATATAGAGGGCTAATTTTATTGGAGAACTGTTAACCATTGATGTTGCTTATGAATTGAGGAAACAAACTCTAAATATAACTGACTATCAGGTTTTAAAAACCTTGTTAGGAGGAATAATTTTTTTTATTTAGAATTCTTATTAGTTGGAAAAAAGTGCAACTGTGCAAGGGTATTTTTTCCTAGTGTTGTTTTTTTATTACATACATATATATATATGTTTATAGATGTGTGTACTTATACATGTATATGTCAGATTCTTTCTTAAAATTTAAATGTATAGTTGAAGTTGAAGAATCAATTATAAATTCCTCAAATGAACAGTACTCTTAGTTTCTAACACAATATTTGTTTTATTGCCAGGCTGCGCGATCTTAAGCAACTAGGTGAAGCAGGGCATTTGACGTTCTCTCATTATAGTCATTCACTAATACTACATTAATTTTGAGAAATGGTTATGCTGAGTAGCTTGATTATTAGATTATGACCTTAAGATATCCATAAGGTCGTATTATCTGTTCATTTTCTTTAATGAACATTCAATTATGTGAAAAAAATCATTGTCTAGTTACAACGTTCTATAGTATAATACTCGATTGGAAATTTGAGGAAATTGCATCTTTAGGCTTGATATTTTTTCATGCTCTTTTACAGTAAAAGTTTTCTTATGGAGACGTCGAGATGTTTTTATGGAAACTCAGTTGTTAGTTGTAACTGATGTGTGCACCTCACTTGTTTACGTCCAGCACTTGAGGCAAAAGATTATGGCCTTTTTAAATTTGTATACAATTATAGTTGCTTGTGTTGTTCAAACTGCAGTAACTATCAAGAAGAAATATCATGGATTTGGCAATTGTTTTATTGAAGCTCTCTGCTCTCCTGATGAAGGATCTCAGTCCACTTAACTCATATGATGAAGTCTTTCCATTGACCACTTTGTGTGAAATATTTTATTTTATCTTCAGGAATGGCACACATAGTTTATCCAGGAGCTGTCCATTCTAGATTTGAGCATTCTCTTGGAGTTTACTGGCTTGCTGGTGAAGCTGTTCACAAACTTAAGGCTCAACAAGTTGTACCCTTTGCATTAGAAATGTTTAATCAAAGTATACAGTGAAGTTATTTTGTAATCGTTGTAAGTGATATGCATTTTGCAGGGATTAGAGCTGGGTATCGATCGCTTTGATATGCAGACCGTGAAACTTGCAGGTAATTTTGCTTTTTATCAATCGATGAGTAGGGGCATCCATTCGCATAAATCATAGTTCCTGACTACCTCTTATGCTTTGATTGACAGGGCTCTTGCATGACGTAGGTCATGGACCTTTTAGTCATTTGTTTGAACATGAGTTTCTTCCCAAGGTTGTTGCAGGATCAGAGTGGTAATATTGCATGACCAACTGCAATTTTGTAAAATACTAATGTGTTTCCAGCTGATTAGGTCCTATTATTAAACTGTGATAATGATGTTTATAGGTCTCATGAGCATATGTCTATAGAGATGGTGGATCATATTGTTGATGAACATCATATTGACATAGATGCTGACACCATTAAAAGAGTCAAGGTGAGTTGATGAAATGCTTATCATCACTTGGTTTAATTTGTCAGAGCTTAGAGTGAAACATGAGAGCTTGTAGTGAATATGATTTCATAGTATTTTGATGTCATTAAGTCAACTCAGGTGATTACTCTTTTTGCCGAATCATAATTTCTACTTTACACCTATAACTTGTTGGCTGTGACCGATGCGAAATTCAGTTAGTTAAATTCTAAGAAGAAGATATTGATGGAGTCTCGTGGAGACATATTACTAGTGGTTCTGTGAAATTGTATCTAAAATTCTAAATAATGGTGTGCTATATGAAATTTTTAAAAATTTTATCCTTGGGCAATGTTTATTTCTAATGTTGAGGCACTGCGGCTTTGTGCTAGTATTTGATTAGATTATTTCAATCGTAGTTCTGTTTTCTGTGTCTAAGAGTCAATGTATTGTTAGTTTTGACTCCATTTCTGCCCCTAATACTTTCGCAGGAAATGATACTTGCAAGTTCAAAATATGGTATAGGCAAAGTAAGTGATACTGTAAAGATCATGGCAATTTTATTTTATTGGTTATGGTGCAGCTTTATGGTATGCCAGATCACTTGTTGAGATTAAATTTGTGGTTTTCTCCAATCTATAGAGCACAAGGGAAAAGCGTTTTCTTTATGATATTGTGGCAAATGGTCGAAGTGGCATTGACGTTGACAAGTTAGTAACCTCAACTCAGGGGACTATATGTTCTTTCTAAATTTTAGATATCATCATTTAAGTGTATCTTCCTTAGAAACTTTGTTAATCATATTATTTATTCCACGATTAATTTATACTGCAGATTGATTACATTGTCCGTGACAGCCGAGCATGTGGTTTAGGATGCAATTTCCAGTTTGAGAGGTTATTTTCTAAATTTATTTTTTATTTGACTCACATGCACTTAGTTACTAAAACTTGGGGAAGATTTCACTAGATACAATTATGTTTCATGAAGGATTCTTTGTGACTTGCAGGTTAATGGAGAGTATGAGAGTTATGGGAGATGACATTTGCTACGGGCAAAAGAATGTAAATACATACATAGCTGAACATGCACCTTTTCTTTAAGTAACCAATCCTCTTTTAATGAAGTATAAGTTTCAGATCTCACCGTCCATAAGTTGTTGCCACCCGAGCTGATCTGCACAGAACTGTTTATACTCATGCAAAAGTGAAGGTATGTGCCAAAATGATGTTAAGTTCTGAAGTTGATTTAATTGCACATACATAGCATGAACAAAGGTATATCTTGTTTTGCTTTCCTTGGTGGCCTATTTACATCTGAAAATTGCTCTAAGTGTAGTTTTGTGTTTCAGGCTTTAGAGCTGATGGTGGTAGATGCCATGGTGAGTGCAAACAGTTATTTACAAATAGCATCTCACATACAGGATCCTTCTCAGTATTGGAAGGTTGGGGAGCTTGCTGACTTATCTATCTTCTAACTTCGTATATTGCATGATATTTACATTTTTATGTTCTGTATTATAGTTAGATGATACTATTATAAAGACAATTGAGACTGCTCCAGATCAAGAATTGAAGGAATCCAGGGATTTGATCATTCGGATTCGCCGGAGGGACTTATATCAGGTCTGATAGACTAAGTACGTGACATTGACGATTTATGACTACTACTGATACTTTGTTTTTCAGTCATTTTAGCTCCTAGTGCAACAGCATGAGCAATTGTCTACTGACCCTCTAATTTGATTTTGCAGTATTGTAATGAGTTCGCTGTTCCAAAGGACAAATTGGAGAATTTCAAAAATGTCACTGCTCAAGATATAGTTTGTTCACAGGTATGATTACTTTAGAAAATAATATTTAGTATTATTGTCTTATTTTCCAGGAAACTTTCTGCAATTTATATTTATTGCATTCTTGCTGTACATAGAAAAGTGGCGTAGTGTCCATAAGAGAGGAAGACGTTGCTGTTACCAATGTCCGGATTGATTTGACTCGTGGGAAGCATAATCCTCTTGATAGGTGCTTATCCATATTGAATTACTTCATGCACCCATTTCCTTTGATATAGTTTTTGAATGGCTATACTAATGTTTTGTATTCTCTTCGCATATTCCTTCTTCCAGCGTCAAGTTTTCCAGGTGTGAATCACGCGTTGCAATTGTGGCTCTTATTAGATTCTCATTTCCGCAAACTTTCTCACTGCTTCCCCTCCCCCATTCTCTCGTTTTCAAGGATTATGAAAGTACGGAAAATTCATTATTTCTGATGATCGCATCAGCCACTTGCTGCCAACATCTTACCAAGACATGATTGTGCGAGTCTACTCCAAAAAACCTGAACTGGTCTGCTCTTGAACTTGGATCAAATTTGATGGTTACGTAGTTGTTGTTTTGTGTATAAATGCTTAACTTTCCGCCTGTGCAGGTTGGAGCTATTTCCGATGCCTTTGAGAATTTTCAGTTAAAGACCTACGGAGTCAAAAAACAGGTGCTGGCAACACCGGAGAAGAAAAGGCAACGGCTTATGTAGCAGCTCCACTATCCTGGTTCTATCTTTCTCTCATTAAACGTAATGCAGCTATAGTTATACCACACATATTTATCTTCAATATATTGGTATATGTTATTGAATGTCAATATCCACATAGGCCACTATTTTTTATAGCCATGTAAAAAACACTTTGGTTTTATGCATTTATCATAATATACTTCTTTTAATGTCACATTTGCTGATTTTATGAAAATCTGTCTTAATTGATATTGTTAGTTTGTCGTGCTGGAACTTCATGTTTAGATGCCGTAAATGGGCAAACTAACTAATTACGCATACTTCATGTTGTCGTGCTGGAACTTCACATTTTACGCATCCACCAAATCATACGAAATCGCATAGATTTTATTTTTCATTTATTAGAAAAAGATGGTTACATGATATTCTTATCAAATCATAATCACCGAAACAAGTGCATCTGAAGATAATACTCACTCAATTTATTACCAATAATTATGGTAGTTGACTCTATGAATTTAATGCAGTAAAATTCAGAAAAATAGAAGGGACGGATGAAAAAGTTGTGTGAAGGATTTTGTTCACTAAATTATAAAAACAAAAATTATTATAAATGAAAAATATGGAGAAACTTATTACTATTATTATAGGGTTAAGAATTAGGAATAGGATTGAGTGCCCTCGGTCAAACTTCAGATTAGATCCTAAAAAGTCGGGTCAGTGGGTCGTTTTACCAATTTTTTTAATTAACTTATCTTAATCAATTCAATAAACACTATAATAGGAGTAATATTCTGAAGAATCTTTTCACATTCCACAAGATGCGAAAAATAAATCTATACAGTGTACATTTTATAAATCCAAAAAAAAAGCAGCACAAATCACATCACATTAAATTAATCCGACTGACAAAATCTCAGATTAATAATTTTGTGTTTTCCCAAATGGGCAAATCCCAACTGATTAAACTTCCACACAATGCTGTCCGCTGACGGTTGCTTCACTAAATCAGCACACACAAATAGCCAAACGACGTCGCATTTGAGCTAGCCGGAGAGATGGCGGAGGAAGACGTCCACGGCGGCGGCGGCGGCGGATTCGTGAGGGCGGATCAGATAGATCTGAAGAGCATCGACGAGCAGCTCAATCGGCATATCACCAGAGCTCTGACCATGGAGAAGAAGAAGCAGGAGAATGGAGGGAAGCAGCAGCAGCAGCAGGATGAATCGAGGGAGATTCCGGCGAGGCAAGAATGGGAAATCGACGCCTCGAAACTCGTGGTCAAATCGGTGCTGGCGCGGGGCACTTTTGGCACCGTTCACCGCGGCGTTTACGACGGAGAGGATGTTGCAGGTATATTTATTGAATTTTTCCTTTTTATGGATCGATATAAATTAGATTCAAAGATGGTAGAATTAGACTGAATTTTGTGTTGCTGTTTTCAATTCAGCAATGTGGCTAATTGACATGTTTTGGAATGGGAAATCTTTTTTTGTGGCGGTGAAACTGGTCTATGCATTCCATGTGTTTGTTAATTTATCTCAATATCAGTAGGCATTAACCTTGCAGTATTTATGCTAATTTTTATTCATAGACAGTTACAGGAGCTTTTCATGTCAAGTTTTTTGATGATTAGTAGTTTTCTTGAAGGGAATAGTAGAATTATATGAAGAAATGAAATTCTGCCCCTCATTTGCTTCATAATTGATACACCACCATATATAGAAAAGTGGACGATTTCTAAATATCCTATAAAAAGAGAGGACTGTTTATGAAATAAGGGAACACTGATGCAAAGATAAAAGCTTATTCTGAAATAGTTAGCACTAATTTCAAGCTGCTTCTGTGTTTCGAATCCCCGTCCCTTTACTGATGTTAGTTGTTGAGTGGTGACTTAGATTCATTTTGTATGCCCCCGTAACAGTTGATTTCTTTTATCTCCAGTAAAACTTCTCGACTGGGGGGAAGAAGGCCACCGGTCACAAGCTGAAGTAGCTTCCCTTCGAGCAGCTTTTGCACAAGAAGTTTCTGTATGGCACAAGCTTGATCATCCAAATGTTACAAAGGTAACGATTTTCTGCTAAAATGTTTGATCATTGCTTGTCCTTTTATCCTCTATGTTGCAAATTGCCCTTATTTCTCTCAAGATGTGGTGTTGGAAAACTCAATATGCCTTTGGCTGTTCGGGATTTTCACCTTATGATACCTTTTCAAGCATACCATGATTTGTCATGCCTCGGTGCTGATTCGCCTCTGCAGTTTGTTGGAGCTACATTTGGGTGGACAGAGCTGAACATACAAAAAGACAGCGGCCAACTTGGAATGGCGCGTAATGTCTGCTGTGTCGTGGTTGAATATCTACCCGGAGGAACCCTTAAAAATTTCCTCATTAGAAATATAAGGACGAAACCTTGCTTTCAAGTTGTTATTCAGCTAGCTTTGGATCTTGCACGAGGGTAAGACTTCACCTTGATTCCACTGTGATTTACATTGCTGGTTATTTCAATCACTTGACTTTCTTTGCTAAATTTCCACAGCTTAAGCTATCTTCACTCTCAGAAGATCGTGCACAGGGATGTGAAAACAGAGAACATGCTTCTCGATAAGAAGAGAACAATCAAAATTGCTGATTTTGGTGTTGCACGTGTCGAGGCTTCAAATCCTAACGAGATGACTGGGGAGACTGGCACCCTCGGTTACATGGCACCCGAGGTACATCTATGTCATCTCCCAAAGTAGACACCCCATTAACAATTATGTCATTTGCATGCAATATGGCTTACTTTTCTTCTGTCAATCTTTCACAGGTCCTCAAATGGCCACCCCTACAATAGGAAATGCGATGTATATAGCTTCGGGCATTTGCTTATGGGAGATATATTGCTGTGACATGCCATATCCAAACCTCAGCTTCTCTGAATTGACTTCAGCTGTCGTGCATCAGGTACATAAAAACTTAAAAATGTGTGTGTTCTTCAAGATCTTCAGTTTTGAACTAAATCATCATTGTATGCAGAATTTGAGGCCAGAGATACCTCGGTGCTGCCCAAGTTCTATTGCGAATTGATGAGACGATGCTGGGATGCCAACTCGGACAAGAGGCCGGAGATGGATGAAGTGGTTTCCATGTTGGAAAGCCATTGATACATCAAAGGGAGGTGGCATATTCCTTCCAATAAATCTCAAGGTTGTTTCTGCTTTCGCCGCGAGACGAGGGCCATGAGAAATCTCCCATCTATTTGAAGTTTGTACAGTGTTGATGTTCGTAGCAAGCTTAGCTTCGATAAACTATACTAGCTAGCTTCTCCTTCCTCTCTTGCTTTTCGTATTAGAATTATGTATCCAAACTCTTGCTCAATTCAAAAACAAAATGAACATTTTCAGTTCATTGTGGAAATGGTTTAATTCATTTATAGCCAAAAAAATAATCTTCTAAGTTAACAAAGAACGAAATAATACTTAAGTTAGTAGGAGTACTACATAGAGAGTCTTATGTCAAAGTGATATGAATCAATAGTATATTCTTTTACTCCATCACTTAACATCACAATTTTATCACTATCTCATTTCATTATTTGTACTATTATTAATCTTATAGCCTTTTTATTTAATTATATTATGTATATTTAATATTTTAATTAAATCAATATCTGAATAATCAAAAATAGAAATTCTATTAAAAATTTAAAAGTATATATAATTGAAATTAAAAGAATTACACGAGATTTAATAGTTATTGTATATAACAAATTAAAATCACAAGCGACTACCTTGTTGCACGTTTGCATCAAATCGTAGTTCATTTTTTAAAATTGTCTATCTTAATATGTTTATTCACCAAAATAACTTTATCTAATATTTGTAAAGACAAAATAAGCAATAAATAAGAATATGGATTAGTCTATGATCCAGTGTATTGTTATATCATATTTTTTTCCTTTCCAGATTTATGTCATGTTCTTTAAATAGGTAATATTCTTCACCTTCACACCATCATTACTATTTTAATTAATAAGCAAATATCTTTGCAATTATTTCATAGAGACGTAAATCATCTATATATTATACTCACACACTCAATCACGTGCTTCACACGTTTTTCTTAAATCTCTTTATCTACGAGAAATGTCAATTCCTTCTCTCTTCAAAATGCATGGAGTCGATCTTGGACGTTTCATTTTGTGGGCATTCTTGGGTTTGTGCCTGAAATCTCTAACAACCCAATTTAATTTCATTAGCTATTTTTTATTTTCTTGAAAAGACTAGTCATTTGCTAATTAATTGTAATAAAACATTAATTCCTCAAATTTCTTTGTAGGCAACATCCTTTCCGTCCTATTCTTTGTCTCCCCAGTGTAACTCTTTCTCTCTCTCTCTTTCCACTACAAAAAAAATAGTTGGATTATTGAATAATGGGCAATCCCTTGCTAATTACCGACAGAAAACAGTATTACCAGCGGAATGTCTGAAGTCCGCAGCTAAAATTTTTTTAGCATGTAAACTACCGACGAAAATATTTCGTTGGTAATCTGTCAGTAACACTGTTTACAGGAAAAATAGTTGTTTTCTGTAGTGTTCTCTCTCGTTCTCTCATCTTGAAAATTGCAGGACAATATTTCGAAAATATGCAACAAGAAGAGCAAAAAGAATATCCACCATATCCATACTTAGCAGCCATGATGAATTGCATGCTTTGGATTTTCTACGGTTTACCTTATATTCACCCAAACAACAATTTCGTCTTCACAATAAATTCATTCGGCCTATTTTTGGAGGTCATTTATCTTTTCTATTTTCATCTTGTACTCCTCGAAGGAAAAGTACAAGGTGACCAATTAATTATTAAAATTGGTGTTTTTATCATTTGACCTAAAAAATTGTCTAATTAATTATTTACTACTACTATTTACTAATTTGAATCAGTTGATTATATCCATAAGCATTTTTGTTGAGCTTGTTGTATTTGGTGGGATCGTTGCCATCACTATTCTTTGCTTCCATACACACGAGAAAAGGTCCATGTTTGTCGGAATCCTATGCAATATTTTTGAGATTATTATGTATGCTTCCCCCTTTTGCAATGGTAAATAATTACACCCTCATCCTTTTATTTTATTTTTAAAAAGCCTTCCGTCCCACGAAAGATGTCACACTTGTGGGACGGCACGAGACTTTATGAGGTTTTGTTTAGTGTGTTAAATTGAGAGAAAATATAATTTTTTTTATATTTATGTGAGAGAACTTTTTTCAAAAATGGAAATGTGACATTTTTTGTGGGACAACTAAAAAGAAAAGTGTGACATCTATTATGGGACGGAGGGGGCATTAAGTTAGTTAATATAGTGAAATATGATGTGTTTGTGCAGCTTAATGTTATCAAAACAAAAGAGTGTGAAGTACGTGCCATTTTGGCTTATTGTTGCTGGTTTTGCAAATGGGATCACTTGGTTCACTTATGGCTTGCTCGAGACTGTTGATGCTTATATTGCTGTGGTTAATTATGCTTTTAGTTTTCTAATTATGTTGTATATGATTTTTTTGTTGTATTTTTTGAAATAATTTACTTTTAATATTTTTTGTGTAGGTTGGAAATGGGATTGGGGCATTGTTTGCTCTCATCCAGCTACTTGTGTTTGCTTATTACAAATCCAAGCATAATAATATAGTGATTCAAGTAGCGATGCGAGATCAACAAGCGAAAACTCAGGCGATGTGTAGAATTAAAGACTGAAATAGCTAAAAATATACTGAATTAAAGACTGAAATATAGCTATAAAAGACTGAAATATAGCTAAAAAATATAGATGTAGAGATTTTTTCACACACTCTACCAATATAATTTCGAGCGCTTAGGAGGACATTATTAATACTAATATTTAGGATGAATATTAGGTTTCGAGTTGGACCTTTTATTTTGTTTTATTAAATTGTGCATCTGTGAGCTTTCTATGTTTGTATATGTTAATATACAATTTAGTACTCCATGTAAAAGAAAGATAAGTTGAATACTACAGCAGCGATGTGAAATATGAAATTTGCAGAACAACGATATGGAGCATCTACAAAAACAAAAGCATAATGAATTTCTTCCATATTCATTCCTGGCTGCTTCATGAATTGCATTCTATGGATATTATACGGCATGCCTTTTGTTCATCCCGACAGCACTCTCGTGTCACAATTATAGCATTGGTCTCGCGTTGGAGATTATATACCTAATTGTGTTTCATGATCTACGCCAACAAGAAGTATAGGGTAAGATTAGTACACGGTCATATTTATTACGATTTTCAAACCCTAACCCTAACACGACTTTATTGTTTTTCTCAGAAAATAATACCTTCTTCATTTTGGTCGCGGCTCGAGCTCTTTGCTGATCATCTTTGTGGCAGTCTCAATTGTATATCTTAGCCTCTCAGTACCCTGGTAAACCCTAAACCTAATTCCACTTTTATGATGATACTCAAATTATTTTATAATCTGACAATTTGATTTATAATTTACAGAAACATGTTATTGAGACTAAGAATGCTGAGTCCATGCAATTTTGGCTTTGCCTATCCGGCTTCCTTAACGGTGGCATTTGGCTATGCTTCTTAAAGAAATTTGAACCTTACATTGCTGTGAGTGTTGCTAATAACTTTTTAAATCCAATTGTATACTTTTTTTTTTTTCAAATAAATCATAATAGTATATACTCTATTGTGTAGGCTGGTAATGGAATTGGAGGACTATTTGGTGCGATTCAGCTTTTGGTGTACGCCTTTTACTACTTCAAAGCGAAGAACAACGTGGCTAACGACGACAAGCAAGGCGATGCGCAAAGGAAACTTTCTCAAATAGTTTGATTTTTATGCAGGCAGTTTGATCTTATTTTTTGTTACTAGCAGATTATTGTTCTAGCTTTCAAATTCGATTCTAGGGTTTTGTTTAGAGTTACTTCA
>NW_024598742.1:0-38137 GCF_004379255.2 Salvia splendens
AATCCTAATGCTGTATCCAATTTCCGAATTTCGGCGCCGCTTAGGGAGGCTTTGAAGGCCAAAGGAATTGAGGCGCTGTTCCATATTCAGGCAATGACATTTGATACCATTCTCGGTGGTTCCGATTTGGTTGGAAGGGCCCGCACTGGTCAGGTTGGGGTTCTCGACCTTTCCCCCCTTTAATTAATGTAGTAGTACTATTTTTGTTATTATTGTGCTAATGCTTTTCCTGAATTTTACCTTAGGTATAGATCATTTATCTGAACCATGGCAATGTAGGTTGTTAGATAATCTCTGCAGCAAAATTTATGTCTTCCAATTTGGCACCAAGGCCTTTTTAATAAGATGAAGTATCGATTTAGCTCTATTCACGTTTAGATGGAATTTCATATACTCTTTCCAGTTACTATTGTGCCAAAGTTTTTAACTTTTGTAGCACAACAATGACACAATAGTCCAAGTTATTGCCAAAATATACTAGTTACTGCTGTCACAGATGTATGGTAGCTATGTTAAGTTGTTGTAATTGTAACCACATTTCAGATTGTTGGCTTCTAACCAGCCATTTGGTTATGGTGCAACTCTTTTTACTTTTCTGCGTTCTGTTAGGCCAACTGCTTCATTTTACATATCTAATTTGACTTGAAATCTCTATCAGGGGAAACGTTGGCCTTTGTGCTACCTATATTAGAATCATTGACAAATGGTCCTGCTAAAGAATCGAGGAAGACTGAATATGGAAAGGCACCAAGTGTTCTTGTTCTCTTGCCCCGAGGAGTTGGCTGCACGGGTACTCAACCAGCTGGGTACAGCTGTACAGCTGGTTGCATACCATTTTTTTTTCGTTCTTGTATAGCTGTGTTCTTGTTCTCTTTAAGACATTAGTTATATCTTTCTCAATGTTTTTTATTTTAATATTTTTTATACCATGTTATTCTGTGTTCTAGGTGGCTGCCGACTTCGAAGTTTACGGCGGAGCTCTATGAGTTGTTGTCCTGTATGGGGGGTCTTCTTATGGACCGCAGCTCAATCAATTGAAAAGAGGTGTTGACATTGTCGTTGGCACTCCTGGTCGCATTAAGGTGTGGTGTCCGTTTTTATCCTTTTATTTGGTTTTATTCGTTGAGGACAACTGCTTATTATTGTGTTAACAACATTATCTGACAGGATCACCTAGAGAGCGGAAATATTGACTTTCAATCCTTAAAGTTCCGAGTGCTTGATGAAGCTGATGAAATACTGAGGATGGGTTTTGTTGATGATGTTGAACTTATTCTTGGTATGATCATAACATAATTTGGTGTGATCTTGTCCTTATTTGTATTTGTTAGTAATGCAAATTGGCCAATTAAACTAAGTTTTCCTATATTCATTTATGAAGGCATGGTTGAGGATTCTAGCAAGGTTCAAACACTTCTTTTTAGTGCCACTTTGCCATCCTGGGTCAAGCAAGTATGTTTCTAGTTTAACTATGCTGTCTACTCAAGTTAGAATTTGGTTGTAGACTGTCAATTTTGTTCTCTAAGTAATAGTACTTTGTATGTGATATAATATATCTTCCAAATTTTTAAAACCAGACAAGAAAACTGTTGACCTTGTTGGTAGTGAGAAAATGAAGCCAGCACTAATGTAAGTCATTTTGTCCTTCCCTGCACCGCATCTGCCAGAGCTCAGCTCATTCCTGATATTATTAGCTGTTATGGCAGGTTTGTTTTTTTCTTTATCCTTTTCCTAAATTATTCTTTATTTGTTACCTTTACTTTTGCTAATGTGTTATCAAACTCAAGCTTACTCTTTCTTTTCAAATCCAGTGTAGGATACACTATTATTTTTGCAGAGACAAAGGATTCTGTTTTCACACTATCTGATGTGCTTCCGGAGCAAGCGCGTTGCATGGTGACATACAACAGTCTACCCGTGCGGTAAGGAACTCTTTGGTTATATTCTGATTATGAGGAATGTTATGCTACATATCTTTTATGTGATGTGTTATGCTACACACCTTTTGTGAGTACCACCAATGAGCATAGACTTATTTAGTCCATGGTAACATTTTTGTTTTGTTGTATACATTTATTTTGATTCTAATATCTCAAAACTTGTTACTGATGTCATAATTTACTTGAAAAAAATCCAATGCTTGTTTTGTTCTTTTGTTCATTTCTTTGAGCGATGGAGAAAATGAAAAATTAAGCTTTGATGTTATGAATAAATCAATCTTTGGTTTCATTATATCAATATTATTCTCTCTGGTGATGCTTTGTTGTTGCCCTAATTGATGCTTTTGGTCACCATAGAACAATGTTTCTCTGAGGTCAATTCTTGCCAAGATGGAGTCTTAATGAAGTACTAAAAGACCTTCACATATTTTGTACGGGTTTCGTTTTTTTATTAATGCCTCTTTATGTTTGCAGTTAACTCTTAAAGCATTCAGATCAGGCAAACTTTCTACGCTTGTGGCTACAGATGTAGCAGCACGAGGATTAGACATTGATGATGTCCACTTAATTATTCAGGTCTATTTTATCAGCTTGTTTTTTGGTTTGGCTGATGTGTTGTTCATCACATGACAATTAAATGAGAATACGTCTTTGTTTTTAGTGTGAGCCGCCTCGTGATGTAGAGGCATAGATTCATCGGTCTGGAAGAACAGGAAGAGCAGCTGGTAAGTTGGTAATATTTTGATTCTTACTATGTGTTGCTGGAGTTTTGTTGATCAATTTAATGCCTTTTTCCAGGGAAAAGTGGTGTCGCTGTGATGCTTTATGATCCTAGGAAGTCTAATTTTGCCAGAATAGAAAGAGAATCAGGTGTGAAATTCGAACGTATAAGTGCTCCACAGCCATCTGATATAGCTAAATCAGCTGGTGTTGAAGCTGTAGAAAAAATCAATGATTTCTGATAGTATTTCCCTTATGCAACGTAGTTATCTAAACAATAGTATGATAGCTCCATAGTTTCTAACTGTAATTTTTTCGCAGTGTGATTCCGGTATTCAAAGCTGCTTCTGAAGAACTACTCAACTCATCTGATTTAACCCCAACAGACCTACTTGCTAAAGCTTTGGCCAATGGTGCCGTAAGTCTACTCCTTGTACTAAACAATTTTAGTTTGGTAAACCTGCAAGACAAACTTATCCGTGTTTTACAGGGTTATACCGAAATCAAGAGTCGATCACTTCTCACTTCATTGGAGAACCATGTTACTCTACTGCTCGAGTGTGGAAGGCCCATTTTCTCACTTTCGTGAGTAATTGAAAAATATTTTATGTTGTTAAACCGTTCGTTTTCTTTTGCTGACTGTGTGATCTCTTGTCAGGTATGTTTATGGAGCGCTGAGGAGGTTGTACCCGAAGATAAGGTTGAATCTATTCAGGGTCTTTCATTGACTGCATACGGGAAGGGTGCTGTATTTGATGTAGCTACCGAAGATCTTGATACATTCCTTGCAGGTTAGTTTGTGTTTGAAATTTGGTTAACATGCGATCTCGTTGTAGTCCTAAAATCTTACGTTTTCTTACATTGATGGGCTTGCAGGGGAGGGGAATGCGCCTGGTGTTAGCTTGCAAGTGGTGACATTATTGCTAGATTTGCAAGAAAGAGAGCCATTAAGAGGAAGAATTGGTGGTGGCGGTGGTGGCCGAGGCGCCTTCTCAGGGAGGAGAGGAGGCGGCAGGTTTTCTGGTGGTGGTGGAAGAGGATCATTTTTGTCACAACCGCACTTCCTAAGGATAGGAAGCACGGGAAATTGTGACTAGAGGGGGAATTAAGAAGCGGGGAAGAAGGTGGGGATTATCAACTCAAGGCAATACAACATATCGATCAAAGATGAAATTTTATTTATCAAACCAAGGTTTCAAATCCCGAAAGTACATAACGTGAATGACATAGTTTGACAATCCAAAAGGAGTAAAAGAAATTCTTAAAACTAGACGTAGCGGAAGCAATTGAGAGTTAGCTACTACTATGTATGAGGACACAATAGTAACCAGAACAGTTATTGAATACAATTCCGGAATCATTGCTCAACATCCTCCGCCTCCCGTCCTCGCTCAACCTGCACATAGGGAAAACATATGCAGGGGCTGAGTACTTGATACACCCAGTGAACTCATGCCCGAAATACATTTATCCATCAAGTTATGTCAAGCCATCATTGAGTGAAACTCGGGTTTTACTTTAAAAGGCCGAGAAACACTAAATCATTCCTTAAATAAAATTATGCCTATAGGTAATCATCATCCTCCATCATATACCATATCTGAACCATCATGTGAAACGAGAATGTGGCCATAAACTCGATCACTGAACCGGCCGACCCAAGGGACGGCTCACGATCCCCATCAGTGCACTAGTCCGAGTAGGGACTTACTCCCTGGTCAGACCCGAATTCGTTAACCATCAAAGTCTAGTAGGACATTATCCTAGTAGACAATCAGATAGGCAATTCAAAACATAAAATACGGCATGACATACTATTTAAAACCACTCTTATTTCACCATAACATATCATTTCAAATAAAGGAGTTTAAGTAATAAAGCCCACCTCAAAAGCTTAGGATTTTCGTAAATAGTTCCTCGTTCCGACTTTTAGCGTGCGTGCGAACCACCTTTTCGGAAAAATACATGAAGTTCACATCAATTCTCGGTAATAAAGGTATTTAGAATGCATGCACTCTAATTAAAATCTTTTAATTTTTTTCTCGGTTTTCGTGCATTTTCTATTATCGGCGGCGCCCAAGCGTCCGCGTGCGACGCCGGTCGACCGCTTATGCCCATTCTTTCCTCCGTTGGCTCCTCGCATTTTTCCATGACGTCGGAATAAACTTCCAATAATTATTTAAGTGCACAATTAACATATCACAATAAATTCCCATCGTAATTATATTCATCTCGGCTTGGAAATATTCCGGAAATTAATTAAACACTTCTCCACAATTAAATTAAATCATTCTTTACGATTAAATTATCGGCCCAACCTCTAATCATTATCCTCCACCTTATATCTCCAGTTTTAATTAAGAACCCCAATTAAAATAAAAGCCCCAAACTTTAATAAAACCTCCATTTAAAAAAAAAGTGTGGCCCAAACAAAGAAAAAAAAGAAAGAGAGGCCCAAGAAGAAAAAAAACCCCCATCTACTCCATTCCAGAACCATTCGGTCTCTCTCTCTCAAAACATTCCCCTCACTCCCCAAATTTACATCACTGAGAACAATTCCTAATTAGAGGATTTCCCCCAAATTCAAGTTTCCCAATTTCCCGTCGAAAACTCTCAAATCCTGGTCACCGGTTGTAACTCATGTCGTCTCACCTTCTCCGGACACCATCGTTGCTGCCCTTCGTGAGAAATCAGCATATAATTGCTGCTGCCGTCGCCGCCTCTCTTTTCAGTGTTGCTCGTCGTCTCACTGCACCGGTGCCGTCGCCGTTGGGTTCGATCACAGCAGGCTGCGGTCAGCCACCGATTCATCATCATCGTCCGGTCATTGCCGCCGTCCAACCGCTGCTGCTCGCCGGGAAGACGGAATGCCGCCGCTGCGGTGCAGGCGACATTGCTTGAAGTGGTGTAGCTGCATTGCAGTAAGGCTTGAAGAAACTGAGCCCAGGCCCACATCAGATTACTCTCTCTGGCCCAGCTCAGCCCAACTCAAGAAGAAGCTCGGGTTAGATAGACGGTTTTACCAAATGCTAGTTCTGGAAACTGTGTATATATGTTGTATAACAGAAAGAGAGAGAGGGCGAGAGATACACACAATACACACAACACATAGCTGATCCAAGAAGCAATTCACTCGAGCAGATAGTTTCGATTGAGAGAGATTAGTTTAGAGAGTTCAGTTGTAATTGTATCTCTGATTCTTAGTTGGTGATTGAATAAGAACAACTCCATTTTCGTCCGTGGATGTAGATCTCGAAAGAGATTGAACCACGTAATCTCCCTCGCGTCGTCTACCATCATTTGTTCATTCGATTTGCACAACAAATTGGCGCCGTCTGTGGGAAGGATTCGATGACGACGCCGAGGATCGAAGCGGAGAAGTTCACAGGCCGGAATGATTTTGGGCTTTGGCGGATAAAGATGAAGGCCTTATTGATTCAGCAAGGGCTAGCTGAGGCGATCAAGTCCAAGACGCCAGAGGTCGCCGATGGAGAGGATCCGAAGCAGACTCTCAAGAAAAAGGAGATGTTTGAGAAGGCACATAGTGCCATTGTTCTGTGCTTGGGCGATAAAGTGCTCAGGGAAGTGTCAAAGGAGACTACAGCTGCTGGAATTTGGGATAAACTCGAGCATCTCTACATGGTGAAGTCTCTTGCCAACCGCCTCTATATGAAACAAAGATTGTATTCCTATAAATTCCAAGAAGGGAAGCTATAGAGGAGCAGCTCGATGAATTCAATAAAGCGATCGATGACCTTGAAAACATCGATGTAATTCTTGATGCTGAAGATAAGGCCATCCTGCTTCTCAATGCGCTACCAAGATCATTCGATCACCTCAAAGACGCCATGTTGTATGGGAGGGAGAAAACAATTACCCTCGAGGAAGTGCAATGTGCCTTGAAGGCTAGGGAGTTGCAGAAGGTATCAAGCTCAGCAGCAAGCACGAGCCGTGACAGTGCAGCTGAGGCTCTGAATATTAAGAAGTACAAGGGAAAGAAGCAATCCAAGGGCAAGGATGGAGCTGGCAAACCCAAGATGCAGGGGCAAAAATCTCTTGACAGTGACAAAGAAACCAGGAAATGTCATTGGTGTGGCAAGCCTGGTCATCTCAAGAAGAATTGCTACGCATTCAAAGAAAGCAAGCTGAAGAGAATGGGAATTCTAGCACTGCTGATTGTGCGGAGGAAATGGAGCCAGCTCAAGCTTTGAACGTGGTTGGCAAAGAAATAGCAGAATCTTGGATAATGGATTCCGGCTGCTCGTTTCACATTTGCTCACATAGGGCATGGTTTGAGATCTTAAGGAAGCTACTGGCACAGTCCTTTTGGGGAATAATCAGGTATGCAAGGTACATGGAATTGGTAATATTAGATTCAAGATTCATGATAGTTCGGTTAAGCTTTTGACTGGAGTTAGATACATCCCTGATATAAAGAGAAACTTAATCTCTTTGGGAACGTTGGAATTAAAGGGGTATTCATTTGAGTCATCACATGGCTGTATGAAAGTACTGAACGGGAAGGACATCATCATGAGAGCTATAAGAAAAAATAGCTTGTATTATTTGGATGCTGAGACCATCCAAGGAAGCGCACTCGTGTCAGAGAGCAGTGATTATGAAACTTGGCATAACCGGCTTGGTCATGTGGGACAGAGAGGGATGAAGGAGTTAGCTCGCAAGGGGCTAATCCAAGGAGTCGATCCTGAATACTCGAAGATGTGCGAATCATGCCAGCTTGGAAAAGGAAAGAAGCTCCCATACCAAACAGGTAAACACACCTCGAGTAAGCCTCTTGATTATTGCCACAGTGATCTGTGGGGGGCCATGTTCAACCAACTCGATAGGAGGGGGGAGGTATTTCTTGAGCATTATTGATGATTTCAGTAGGAAAGTTTGGGTGTATATTCTCAAGGAAAAATCAGAGGCATTTGAAAAGTTTAGGAGTTGGCATGAAGCTGTGAAGGTGGAAAAGGGGCATGGTCTGAGGTGCCTTAGAACGGACAACGGCTTGGAATTTTTATCAAGAGAGTTTGAGAACTATTGCAAGAAATATGGGATTAAAAGGCACAGGACCGCACCTGGGAATCCGCAGCAAAATGGGACAGCGGAACGAATGAACAGAACCTTGTTGGAAAGGGTTAGGTGTATGTTGATCACATCTGGTGTTCCAAAGAGGTTCTGGGCAGAGGCAGTTTCAACGGCTGCAAAGATGATAAATAAATGTCCTAGTTCAGCTATCAGCCATGATACTCCCGACAACAGATGGTATGGCAGTCATGGCAGTTACAGAAACTTGAAAACCTTTGGGTGCAGGGCATATGCACATATTAGGCAAGGGAAGCTGGAGCCGAGGGCCTTAAAGTGCATTTTTCTGGGATATCAAACTGGAGTCAAGGCCTACAGATTATGGAGTACAGAAAGTGGGAACCAAAAGATTATTATCAGCCGAGATGTTGTTTTCAATGAATTGGAGATGCCGTACAAAGATGCAGCTTCAGTCACGGAGTCACAAGGTCAGAGTGTGAAGTCTGACATAAACCATGATCTTGGTGATAAAAGTGATCAGGATGATCTTGGTGATAAGAGTGATCAGGATACCGTGATAGGTGCTGATTATGAACACAACTCAGCAGATTCAAGTGATCATGGCAGTTCATCAGGCCCACAACCTGAGTATCCTCCACCCTCAGTTGGTAACCAAGGTAATGATGATGGTTACTTGCTAGCAAGAGATAGAACTAGAAGGGAGGTCAGACCACCTGCAAGGTTCAGAGATGCAGATTTTGTATATTATGCTCTTTGCATTGCAGAAGAGCTGGAGTTGAATGAACCGAGCAACTACAAAGAGGCTATTGGAAGCAGGGATAGACAGAAATGGATTACTGCAATGAATGAGGAAATAGAGTCACTGCTAAAAAATAAAACTTGGGTTTTGGTTTTGAGATCCATGATCCAACAGAGGCCCATTAGTTGCAAGTGGATATACAAGAGGAAGGTGGAGGCCTCACAGAATGACTCTATTAGGTTCAAAGCAAGGCTTGTGGCAAGAGGTTTCACGCAAGAGGAGGGGATTGACTACAATGAGGTATTTTCCCCGGTTGTAAAGCATAGCTCTATCCGAATATTGTTGGCAATAGTGGCCCATCGGAATTGGGAATTGCAACAGCTAGACGTAAAAACTGCCTTCTTGCATGGGGAATTAGAGGAAGTTATATATATGGAACAGCCACAAGGCTTTGTCAAACCCGGAGATGAAGATAAAGTTTGTCTTCTTAAAAGGAGCATCTATGGGCTGAAGCAAAGCAGCCGACAGTGGTACCTTAAATTCGATGAGCAGATGATGAAGATGGGATTTAGGAAGTCATCATTCGACAGTTGTGTATATATCAGATACAAGGAAGTAAACCAATCGCATACCTGCTACTATATGTAGATGATATGCTTGTGGCAGGACCAAGCAAATCAGAGATTGCTCAAGTCAAGGTGGAGCTTGAGGCAGCTTTTGAAATGAAAGACTTGGGAAATGCGAAGAGGATACTTGGGATGGACATCATAAGAGATAGAGCAAAAGGAAGCTTATGGCTGATACAACACAGCTATGTCAGAAAGATGTTGAGTAAGTTTCAGATGACTGACTCTAAACAAGTCTCAACTCCATCAAGTCAGCAATACAAACTGAGCTCTGAACAAAGCCCAAAAACTGATGCAGAAAGAAAGAGGATGTCTAAAGTGCCTTATGCAAGCATAGTAGGCAGTATAATGTATACTATGGTTTGCACCCGTCCTGATTTGGCCTATGCTATAAGCTTGACTAGTAGGTATATGAGTGATCATGGAGAGACTCACTGGCAGGCATTGAAATGGACTTTAAGGTACTTACTAGGTACTCAGAGTCATGGCTTGTTATACTCTAAGCAAGACGATGTAGAGACTGATGAGTTGATTGGGTATTGTGATGCTGATTATGCAGCACATTTGGATAGCAGAAAATCACAATCAGCATATATATTCAAGATTTATGGGACAGCAGTTAGTTGGAAGTCGAGTTTGCAATCGGTGGTTGCACTCTCAACAACGGAAGCTGAGTACATTGCTTTGGCTGAGGCAGTGAAAGAGGCAATTTGGTTAAAGGGGATCCTTGAAGATTTTGGAGTCCATCAAGATACAGTGACTATCCTCTGCGACAATAATAGTGCTATAAGTCTGTCAAGACATCAAGTTTTCCATGAAAAGAGTAAGCATATTGATGTCAAACTTCATTTTGTAAGAGATGAAGTAAGAAAAGGGGTAGTGTGTGTAAAGAAGGTGCATACTACAGAGAATGCAGCTGACATGCTCACCAAATCTCTACCAAGTTCTAAGTTTGAACATTGCTTGGACTTGGTTGGGCTTGTTCCTCGGAGATGAAGGTGGTTGATGAGGATGGAGGTGTTCCAACAATTCAGCTAAGGTGGAGATTTGAAGTGGTGTAGCTGCATTGCAGTAAGGCTTGAAGAAACTGAGCCCAGGCCCACATCAGATTACTCTCTCTGGCCCAGCTCAGCCCAACTCAAGAAGAAGCTCGGGTTAGATAGACGGTTTTACCCAAATGCTAGTTCTGGAAACTGTGTATATATGTTGTATAACAGAAAGAGAGAGAGGGCGAGAGATACACACAATACACACAACACATAGCTGATCCAAGAAGCAATTCACTCGAGCAAGATAGTTTCGATTGAGAGAGATTAGTTTAGAGAGTTCAGTTGTAATTGTATCTCTGATTCTTAGTTGGTGATTGAATAAGAACAACTCCATTTTCGTCCGTGGATGTAGATCTCGAAAGAGATTGAACCACGTAATCTCCTCGCGTCGTCTACCATCATTTGTTCATTCGATTTGCACAACATTGCTGCTGCCACGGGGAGGAGCCGCTGCTGCCTTCCAGCCGGAGTTGCCGTCGCAGCTGCTCGCCAGCCGCCGTTGAGGCGAGAATGAAGGTCAGTCGCCGCTCTCCGCTGCCTGCTGCCGGGGACGCCGCCCGACTGCTGCCGGTACCTTCCCTCCCCGGAAACACCCCGAACAAGCCCGGAACCACCCCGAAACGTCCTGCAAGATACGTTTTTATTACAAAGTTGTGTTCTTTCGTGCTTTCGATTAAATACAGCGATGTTCGATAAGTTTCAATTGTTGTTAAATTGTTTGAATTGTTTGTGGAAGGTGAATGTATGAAAATCATATATGCATGGCTATTACTTAATCATGCTTTGGGATAGAAAATGATTATACCTCCAAAAATTTGAGCTTGGTGGTGAAATTCCTCCTCTTGCTCCCTCTCTCGGCTTCTCTTCGTCTCCCTCCCACTCTCTTCTTTTTTTCTCTTTTGTGTAGTGTAAAGTGAGGAAGAGTTTGAAGAGCTAAAGTAATGCTTTGGGTGACTCTTGGATTGTAGGATTAATGGTGGAAGGTGGAGGATGGAAGAGTGGAAATTTGGAGGGTCCCTTGGTTGAGGAACCCTCGATCAAGAGGGAAGGAAGAAGGAGATGGAAGTTCTTGGGCTTGCTCCCAATTATTTGGAGAGATTTGGACTTCTAAATTAATTACATGTTGTTGGACTCAATTTGTTGCAAGCCCATGTTAGCAATATTATTATTTAGTTAGATATTTAAATAGTTGGGGGGGCCCAAGCCATTTTGTAGATAGTCAATTGGACTCTAAATAAATTTGCAAAGCCCAAATATACATACTTTATTTTCTCGCATTTCCTTCGGTAATTACAATTCACGGATGCTTTAATTAATTCGTTATCTTGTCTTCACAACGATTAAAATCGTCCAACGCAACCACTTATGTTTGGTGTTGTTCCAAATAAAAATTTCTCGACCGTTCCTCGATTTTATGTGCGTCAAGCACTATAAAAAGTACGGGCGTTACAATTTTCTAGAGGTGGTGGCTATAGAAACAGTAGATGGCGAGAAGAGTGTATCATTTTTGTTTTTTGTTTTTGTTTTTTTTTGTAATAGTTCTACAAATGTTCTATCTTATTTTCGTAGGTAAGTTTTTCATTTTATAGGTTTACGACTCAAAACTATTTAGAGTAAAGGCCAAAATAGGTCTTGAACATATGATCATTTCACGTTTTTGGTCCTAAACATGATCTTTTGGATTTTTTGGTCCTGCACATATGGAAAATTGATCATTTTGATCATCCGTCAATATTTCCGTTAAAAACTAGCGGTCAAGGGTTTTAATCCCGATTTTGACCAAATTAAACCTTTAATTCTGAATTTTTAGTCCCTAATTATTTTTATAAATATTCCTTTTAAAATTAGAATTAAATAATATGTTTAGGGAGTGTTTCACTCCAATTAAATAATATGTTTAGGGTTCTTATTTGGAGTGTTTCACTTCAATTTCCATCTTCTTCCTTCTTCTCATCTTTCATCTTTTTCATCCATTTACATTCATCTCAAAATTCTAATCTACAGAAATTCAAATTCTCCATTCATTCAAAAAATATAAAATTGAAATTCATTTTCAAATACCTAACATAATCAAGAATCCAACAAAATCTAAGAATCCCAAATTGAAAAACCCAACAAAAATGGGAGAACCTCAAATCTGTTAGCTAAACAAAATCAAGAACCCAACAAAATCGGACAAAATCGAACCCACCGACGGCCCCGAATACTTCCTTTCCGCCACCGCTATTTTCCCCTCATCACACCCTTCCTTCTCCCCCCACAGTGAGGTACGCCACCTCCCCTCCCATCCTCTTCCCTCAGTTTCAATTTAATCTCAATTTATCGATCGATAATTCCCACCAGAAAAATCTTATCCTTCCAATTTCCCCTTCAATTTCAAATACCCCTTCGCTCGGTTTCACAAAATTGAAAAAATTGGGGCTAGGGGTTTCGAAAAATGAATTCCCAAATAAAGAGTGGGTTTTTCTACAACTTGAAGCAGAAGGAAGAAGCAATTCAAGCAATTGAAGAGGATGGCAAAAATGAAAGAAATTTGTTTGACCTGTTGTCGCCGGAGTCGCGGCCGCCGGGGGCGAAGAAGCTGGAGTGGAACATGTTCGGGGGTGGTGACGATGGGTTTAGGATGTTTATAAAAATAATTGGGAATTAATTAAGGAGTAAAAAATCAGAATGAAAAGTTTAATATGGTCAAAATCGGGATTAAACCAGTTGACCGTTAGTTTTTAACGAAAATGTTGATGGAGGACCAAAATGATCAAATTTCAATATGTGCAGGACCAACAAATCCAGACTTTATTAAATTATGTTTATTTTCCAAATTATTAGTCTAATAAAATTTAATATAGTTAAATTAAAAAATATCATTAAAAAAAGTAAACAAATTATTTTTTTTTTGGAGAGGGCCACATTTCGTGGCCCTTGTTTTTATGGGGTTTTACCATTACGAAGAGCCATAAGAGAGCCACATTTGGTGGCCGGGCCAACTTTTAGTGGCCTTCAAGGCCACAATTGTGGACAGTGTTGCTACTACTAATTCCTCTGTTTTAAGTTTTAAGTTTTAACACTCACAATTCACAACAACATTCATTATCGATTGTATAAAGTCTTCCTTTTATATTGAAACTAGTATCACGCCCGTGCGATGCACGGGTCATTTTAATTTCTTCATATTTATTTCATTATGCGAAATAAAATTTGTGAAATGATAAACAAAAGAATATTCGACATCCTCTTACTTTGGATTATACTTTTTCAATCACGTTAACCCCATATGGCCACAAGAGTGCGTTTAAATGCTAACTTTTCTTTAAAATGTCAATACGATCACATTAAAATTTCAGCACATATTTGTGTTGACATTTTAATAAATTGTCTTGACATTTAAATATTAGACTTAAAATTAAAAAGCATTTTAATTCTGTGAAAATATGAATTAACCGTTGAGTTATAACTGCAGGAGCAAGTTTACGTTGCAATAATTTAAGATTGCACTGGTGAGACACTTCTTAGTCGATCTTCATTTCATTGCAATATAGAAACCCTATACACTAAAAACCCAAACCTTGAAACCTAAATCCTAAACCATTAACTTTAAAATATACTCATCATGACCAACAAATGAGTCAAATATCAATAAAATTCTCCATCCGCCCTAGTTTAGCGTCCATATTCATTGTTCTCCAACAACGCTTTATAGAATATTTAGAAATTTTGGTGCATAGCGGAGGTGGCTCGGAGAATGAAGAATGAGTATATACATGCCCGTTTATATATGATGAATGAATTTAATTAAAAGACTCTTTGTTTCAAATTCTCAACTCTTTATTTTCATATTTATTGTTATAATTGAAAACGGCTGAATTGAATAAATGATTTTAAATTAATAGAGAAGTGTAACTGCTCTCATTTTTTATTTCATATTTTTAGACTTTGAACATTTTATAATCATGTACACTAAATTCTTCAATATTCATCACATTCAATTAAAATTGTGAAATCGTCGATTGAAATGTATAAATAATCATATTGAACACTCAATTATTAAATATTCATCACATTCAATTAAAGATGTGAAACCGGCGGTTGAAATGTATAAATCCATAAACAAAATTCAGTTTTAATTTAATGATAGTAATTTTTAAGCTTAACGAATATTTAACTTGATTTATAAAACTAATTAACTACTCCATGTAACGATAATGTGATAATACACTAAATAAAACTTCATATAAAAATTATATAGTCATAACAGTAAATATAATAAAAATATTTGCAAATACATTTACTTAAATTCTAAATACTCTACAAATATAGTAAATCTATTGAATAAAACTAAAATACTATTTTACGAAAATTTCATATCATATTGCGACTTAAATCATATGGAAAAAACAACTCAATTTACTATGATACAAAGAACACATGATTAGGTAGAGAATAACTATAGACCTATCATCAACACATCAACCAAAAAATTAATTTCAGAAACACAAAATGAGTCACTACAAATTAACAAATTTATAGCAAATGAACCGACATTGTACACCTATATAATTTGTACCATAAATTATAAACCTACTAAAACATACCATAATTAAATCAATACATTTATTTAGTGTTAATACAAATACACTAAATAATCAACCATCCATCCTGCCCCAAAATAAACCCTAAAGAAGAATCCATCGCCTCCATCATACTTCACACCACCAACATCACTTCATTGACAGAAAATTCACCGACGACGAATAAGAAACAGAAATACAAAACTTCACACCACCAACATCACTTTTCTTCTCTTTTGATTTCTACGTATCATCATTGTACACAAATTCAACCAAAAATATTAAAAGGATTCTCTATTACCTGCTACCCTACAGCCTCGATGTCATAGTTTTGCAGAATCGACGGTATTCCTCGTCTATAAATTCTGCATATATGTATATACAACATTTACATAGAAATGGCAAGAATAATGTATCATGGATTAAAAAGTCACAGATTTGATAGCAGAAAAAATATTGATTTGAAATATATCATGGATACTTCCCCTTTTATAACCTTCAAACATCTTTTAGTAATGGATTTATACTAAATGCAAAATGAAGATGATTAAATAATTTCCTCACACCATATATTATGGTCTACAATCGGCCAACAACCGGCCAACAACCGGCAGACATGATTTTTTCAATCATGGATTTGAATTAGGTGCAAAACGGTTGTAATTTAATTATTTTTCAAGACCAAATATTAAGGTAATTTAATGGAGAACCGTTTCCATAATCATTAAGAAAAGAGACTATTGAGTGCACGACCTCCTCCATTTTTTTTGTTCTGTAGAGCGGTTACATCATTTAAAGATAATAAATTCAAGGAAAAAATGTTATGGAACCCAAAACTTATAAATATTAAAATACAGAATCTAAACAAATTAACGGCTATTACTATGAATAAATATTTAAATTCATAACAACATCTATATAATAGTTTTTATTCTTAAATGTCTAGATTATAGTATTTAAATTATATATTTAAGCTTGAAGATAATTCCATAAATACCCCCAAAACTCCCCCTTTATATATGTATAGATAGATGCGAAAGTAGTATATTAATTTGTCAAAATTAATGAACAAAAAGAGAAATAAACCCAAGGGCTTAAAAAAAGCTTGCATGAAATAATTGGGCTCGTGAAGACTGTGCGCCGAAGCTTCGATCATCCTCTCTAGTCTTCAAGATTTTCAGCACTCCTACAATCTCTTGTTGCCCTTTTCTTCTCTCCCTCCATTCCTGTTTCTACACATCACTACAATCTTACCTCAAGAACCCCAATTTCAAGCAAATTCGACGCAATGGGATGGTACAGAAGATCGACAAGATTCATTTCCGATGCTTTTCGTCGCCACAATTCCAATCCCTTCGCACCCAGAATCCCCCCTCCACGAATCCACTTCTCTCTCTTCCAGATCCGCGCCAAGAATTTTGAGTTTGAGGCACTCACTTGCACAGAACCAACGGAAAAGCCCTTTGCTTGATGGGGCAAAGAGGTTCTACCTTGTGGACCGAAACAAAGTCCACCATTTCAAACCCAGGGGATACAAACGGTGGAGTCAGAATCCGAGAATTCTATTCTCGATGGTTTTGGTAGGTTCTGGTGTTGTAATCACTGTCTATTTTGGGAATTAGGAGACCGTGCCCTACACGAAGAGAACCCATTTCGTGCTTCTCTGGAGTTCTCTTGAGAAACAATTAGGCGAGTCCAATTTCAAGACTATTAAATCAGAATACAAGGGGAAAATCGTGCCCCCTCTTCACCCCGAGAGTATTAGGCTTCAAAAGATAGCTCAGGACATAGTCGAGGCTGTGCAGAAGGGGCTGAGGAAGGAGCAGGTCTGGACTGACATTGCTACTCGTCTGAAAGCCTGGAGCCTCCTCAGAATGCTCGCAAACCGGAGGAGGCAGTGGGAGAATTTGAGGAGAAGTGGATTGCTGAGGATAAGTGGCGTAAGGAGAATGAGATTCTTGATGATGGATGGGTTCAGCAAAGTAGGAAAAAGGGTCAAGAAGTTGGGCCAAAGTCTCAAACATAACATTTGGAGGGATTCGAATGGGAGGTTATCCTTGTTAATGATCCTACTGTGGATGCTTTTTTGTTTGCCTGGTGGGAAGATTGTTGTCTTCACTGGTTTGCTCAATCATTTTCGAGCGGATGCTGAAATCGCAACTATCATTGGGCATGAGGTGGGGTGGGGCTTCGAATTTATGCATTCTGTGGCTTGGTTCTTTGTTTACTTGGTTTATTGAAGATGTTTGTTTACCCAAGGGGTTGGACTTTGTGCATTATGTTGCTTGGTTCTTTGTTTACTCGGTTTATTGAATATGGTTGTTTGTGTTGTTTGCTCAACAGGTTGCTCACGTTGTTGCGAGGCATGCTGCGGAGAATATCTCAAAAAACGTGTGGCTCACAATCCTGCAGTTGATTCTTTACCAGTTTTTCATGCCTGATGTTGTCAACACAATGTCGAATCTCTTCCTAAGGCTTCCTTTTTCCAGGAGGTATTGTGTGTTACTTAGTCATTGCAATGATCAATTTGTGTGTGTTTGATGCTCATGTTCTTGTTTACTCTATTGATTCATTAGCTATGTAGTCTATCTGCCAAATTGTGTTTTTATACAACATTGCCCATCTGTGTTGTGTGAGTTTTATATAAGAAGTATGCTCGATTCTGCAATCCGTTAGGCCTATAGCCGGCCTCATGTGTAGTAATAGGCTTCTTTACGTGTGGTGCCACCGTGCTAAATTGTTGTGGAGCTATTGGGTATTGGAATGGAGGAATCAGTTGCGCTGTTGGTTATAGAGCTCTCTTCAGCTCTTCATCAACCTATTTTTCATTGATTCGTTCTCAACTCAGTTTATTGATTAATGAATGTAGAAAATAAAATTGGGATCAAACCTCTTGCTCTGATTCTTTAGGTTGTGCTTTTTGCCACCTGCGATAATTACCAACAATCGTAGTAGAAGCTCTGTATAACTAGGACCACCATGTTCACTGGGTCGATTGGACAAATAATAATCACAGTTATAATAGTCACGGCCAAAATCACAATCCCTCACTGTTAGGTTGCTTATGTCAATTGACTTAGCAGCAGAAAAACAGAGCAGCTGAGCCTGATTACAGAACCTGTAGATGCTTCAACATAAACCTTGGAAGCTAGTTTAGCAAGCATTAGATAGAAAAATAGAGCAGCTGAGCCTGATTACAGAACCTGTAGCTGCTTCAACATAAACCTTGGAAGCTAGTTTAGCAAGCATTAGATCGAAAACAGAGTAGCTAAAGTGGTCGAGAACTCATAGCTGACAAGCTTTCTTTGGTGGCGCCATTTCTTCCTATCTACAGCAAAACTCTTTTCACCTAATGATCTTTCACTATACTACTATTGTACTCTCCCTGCATGAAACGCAGAAGATGGAAACTCACATATCATTAGAACTCTAAAAATTGATTCATTTGTGCATTTGCCATTAATGGAGCTGTTTGCAGACAAGAGATAGATTCATGTAGGAACATTTTGATTCCCTTTTCGACTTGGGTATAATGTCGGCTGCTTGAGATTTAAATTGTGCAGTGAAAAATGCATCATCGATGGTTCAGTAGTGATGTTGTAACATTAGTTTCATTCATTCTGCTAACATCTTTTACCTTTCAATTTCAAGTTTTGAGAACTAACCAAATATCTGTGTGTTACTGCTAGATTTATATGAAATTGTCCGAGAATGGATCACTTTGCTCGTTGCTAGAAAAATCATGTTTGATTGATAATCTGTTTTCCTTGTACCTGCGCATGATTGCATTTTTCATTCTGCAAATCTTGTCATTGCTTAATTTTCCTTTGAAAATTTTTATGTATCTTGGAATATTTGGTTATGATCTGACAGGATGGAGTTGGAAGCAGATTACATCGGAGTGCTTCTGCAGGGTACGATCCTCGAGTAGCTCCCCAGGTGTACGACAAGTTGGAACAAGTGGGAGGTTCTTCAAAGCTGCAAGATTATCTTGCTACTCATCCTTCCGGGAAGAAGAGAGCTAAACTACTTTCCGAGGCCAAAGTCATGGAGTAAGCCCTTTCAATCTACAGAGAGGTGCAGGCTGGCCGGGGTGTCGAGGGTTTCCTCTAACTTCGATTCTACGTTTAACCATAGTTAGTTTTGAAAAGTTTTTCGAAAAATGTCCTCAGCTTCCATTCACTTCCAAATACCCTGGCTTTGGGATAATTTATCAACTAGCCAGAACTTGAAATTCATTTTAGTAGTATTATGTAGATAAAGCAGCAGCAGCATCTTTGGGACAATATAGGGGATTTTGAATCTTTTTCTTTAATTTATCCCTCCATAAGCTTTTAATTATGAATGAATAAGCTGTAAATTAAGTTGCCTCTCTCTATTTGAAGTACACAGCTTCTTTCAAAGCACCTACTTGTTATTAATTTTCTTTTTAGTTCATCGGTCAATATTTGTCACACATTTTTTGCTATTTTTGGTAATGAACTAAACACTACACTAACTTATTTCCTTCATATTTTATTACTTCATCCGTCCCAAGTTACTTGAGTCGTATTCCTTTTTGAATTGTCCCAAGTACTTAGTCATTTATCTTTTTAACTAAAAACAATACATCTAATCGCACATACTTTATTAATTCTTTTACTTTACTTTCTCTCATCTATCTTACTTTATTCTCTTTTAATATTTTATTTTTAACTCATTAAACAGAACTTTATAAAATTTCATGCCGAAAAGAAATGTTGGGACAGAGGAGTATAAAAGTAGGATTCATATTTTTTTTCAATTCATTTTTTAACTCATTAAACAGAACTTTCTTTAATTTCTACTCCTTTTCTCGCATCTATGTATTCAATAAGCTGTCTTCTGTCTATATTACTTGGTCGGTTGATCCTGATTATAGATTTACAACTGACCTTGTAAAATGCTCCCATAGTCATATCGAGAGAAGAAGTTCCTCCCATAAGTTGCCCAATGCTCAGAAACAACATCCGACTTTCTAAAGCAATTATTGACAACCAAGCTAAAACACCCCTGTCAAAAAGCAATAGTAGTATTTTTTTATTGTTCTGTTTGTATTAAACTGTTTTAATCAACATCTTTTATGACTTTATTTTATAGGAGTATTTAGCTAATTGAGACATATTTTTAGTTATTAATTAAAATGTTATTATATATTTGTTTTAAAGTTTAGTAATGATATTGCTTTTAATTTTTTGTTAATTTTATTGCGAATTTGTATTAGTACGTGAAAATTGTGTGGTGATACTAGTTTAATAAATTTGAAAAATTAAATTTTGTTATTTTAATTTCTAGATACTACAAATTTTGAAAGATAAGGAAAATAAGAAATATAGATAGTATATAATATGAGTAATAATTCGGCCCAACACAAGAGGCCCAATTGTTATTAGGGTTAGCTTTATAAATAATGTCATCTGTCAACTTCACGACATCATTCATTCACAGATAAAATTTTTCTTGTATCTTTTTCCTCTGTACCGCTTAAATTTCCTCCATTCTCTCTCTTTTATCCTTTTCCTCTGTACCGCTTAAATTTCCTCCATCTCTCTATTCGTCTTCTGTTTCCTATATCGATTTTTCATCGATTATGAAACTCTAGATCGATTTTTCAGCGTTTGAACCAATTCTTTTTTTATGATGATTGGTTTCAGTTTCCTATATCGATTTTTCATCGATTATGAAACTCTAGATCGATTTTTCAGCGTTTGAACCAATTCTTTTTTTATGATGATTGGTTTCAGTTTCTATTTTCATCGATTATGAAACTCTAGATCATCGATTATGAAACTCTAGATCGATTTTTCAGCGTTTGAACCAATTCATTCTTTTTTGATGATGATTGATTTCAATTTCTATTTACCGAAAGAACAACCTTTTGATCTAATTGATTTGTATTTTCTTCCATTTTTTAAAATTAGGTTAAAGATCTGTTTTTTAATCTAAAATTGATCTGGAGAACAAATTTTTAGTTAACGATATTTTGTATAGATCTAAATTGTAATTCATGTTGATTTGATTGATATATATCGATCGATCTAATTGATATCTTTTTTCATTTTTGTTTCTCTCCTTTTTAATGATGTTGATCTAATTTATTTAGATCAATTTTTGATCTAATTGATTTGTATTTTCTTACATTTTTTAAAGATTTGATTTTTTGATCTAATTGATCTGGTACAGAACAAATTTTTTTTTTTCAATTTCTTTAAATTTTGTTACAGATATGAATTTAAATTGTAATGGGTGTTCAGGCAGATGTTTTGTATTTAATTGATCTTTTTTTTTCATTTTTCTCTCTTTTTTTAATCATGTCTTTTTCAGAAACTCCCCCATCAGCTCAGAGGCGATCACGGCTCGGTCGTAGATCGCGACAGCGCCGTTGAGGCAGCGGGGGAACATTATGCGGTTGAGATTGGTGCGGCAGCGGTGGAGGTTTTGAGTTATCGAAGCTGCAATTCGTAGATCTGACCCGTAGATCTGTGCGGTTCGGCGGCGGTGGAGGTTTTGTTTCATCGAAGCATGAAACTCGCCCGTTGAGCCCGTAGATCTCGTAGTTAAGATCTGGAACCGTAGGTAATTTTATTGATTAGATTTATCGTTCCCATTTTATTTTGGTTTTAAGTTTGTCACATTTTATTTAGGGTTTTATTTAATTTTCAAATTTCTTTTAGTATTTTTTGCAAAATTAAACCAAGTCCAATTCAGGAACTCTTTTAATACTCTTTTAATTGTATATGAGATTTTGCAAGCCCATTGCTTCTTTTAATTAAATTTTGCAAGCCCAGCCAGCCCAGTCTTTGTTTTTTGTCTATAAATATGTGATATGTGACTGAGGGATTTTGATTGATTGCAGTTTTTTATCTTCAGAATGAAGTTTTTCGCAGCCTTTTTCAATCTGAAAGGTTTTTTTTATTTTCATTCCCATTCTGTATATATGATATGTTTAGATAGATTTTTTTGCTTATGCTATAGATTTTTGTGCCTCTGCTGCATGATCTGATCGCAATAGATGTATATGTTTAGAGATCTCAATTTGTGTTTTAGATAGATTTTTGTTATGTTTTTTCAGCTTATGTTACTTAGATATATAGTTGTATGTTTCAATATATGTTTAGAGATCTCAATTTATGTTTAGATAGATTTTTGTATGTTTTTTCTGTATCTGCTTAATTTACTTAGATATATGATTCCCATTTTTTGCCCATATATCTCTCAGAGACCATTTTGTGCCCATCTATCTCTCAGAGAGAAATCTGATGATGTGTTATCTCTGACCTGATCTTGCTAAATCTGATAATGTGTTCTCTCTGTTCTGATCTTGCTTAGATATATAGAAGTGTTCTCTCTGATCCGATCTTACTTTCTCTGATCTTATCTTGCTTTCTCAGATGTGTTCTCTCGGATCTGATCTGATCTGGTCTCTGATGTGTTCTGATCTTTGTGTTCTCTCTGATCTGATCTTGCTTAGATATATAGTTCCCATTTTGTGCCCATATATCTCTCAGAGACCATTTTGTGCCCATCTATCTCTCAGAGAGAAATCTGATGATGTGTTATCTCTGACCTGATCTTGCTAAATCTGATAATGTGTTCTCTCTGTTCTGATCTTGCTTAGATATATAGAAGTGTTCTCTCTGATCTGATCTTGCTTTCTCTGATCTGATCTTGCTTTCTCAGATGTGTTCTCTCGGATCTGATCTGATCTGGTCTCTGATGTGCTCTGATCTTTGTGTTCTCTCTGATCTGATCTTGCTTAGATATATAGTTCCCATTTTGTGCCCATATATCTCTCAGATATGTTCTCTTTGATCTGATCGCTGTCTGTGTGATGTGTTCTCTATGATCTGATCTTGTCTCGGATGTCTTCTCTCTGATCTGATCTTGTAGGTTTAGGGAATGCAGGATTGGCGGCTGGCTTTGGAAGTGGCTTGAGGCCTGGCACGTTTGCCAAACACAAGAACTCCAATGCAAAGCCGGAGAAGCAGAAATCCTTGTCGAGAAGAGGGTGCCGTTGCGTTTGCAACTGCCCCGAATGCAGAGAGATTACTCAATCTGTCAATGCCATGAGTGAACACTGGAAGACTGTTCACGGCTATAATGGCGACAGCTTTTGCTATGTTTGCGGTAATGCCAATGTCAATGGCCTTGCATGCCGGTCCTATGAGATCTGCCAGGCACCATATGTCAAAACCGCTGCTCAGCGCAAGGCTTTGTTTGCGGATAATGCACGCAAGATGAAACAAAAGTGGTGGAAGAAAGACTGAAGAGGATGGAGAGTGAAGAAGCCTTTTTGAGTTACTGTTCTAATATTGTGAACACTAATCCTGTTTAGTTTCTATCAATGACTTTTGTATCACTTCAATGTGACAGTTACTATGCCAATCTTATGAATATTTTTGAGTTACTGTTCTGTTTTCTGACTTAGTTACCATTCTAATCTTATGAATTTTTTTGAGTTACTTTCAGTTATTCTTATCCTTTATATTTTTATTGAAAGAAATGTAAGAGTTTTTTTTATTAAATGTTGGTGGAGCTTTTAATAATTTTTCAATTTAGAAATCGATAGTCAATCAGTATCAGCCACACCAATATAATCTAAAATATTCCTTGGGATTTCACATGATTTTTTTTCACAAATCTTTGCTAAGTGCGATGAACTTCTTTCAATAAATCCAATCTAAAAAGATTATTTATTTTTCACTTACTTATGTTAAATGTTTGATATAAATATCTCAACCAGTGAGTGTCGAATTAGTGGACGCTTTCCTGCACGATATTAGTAGTTGTGTATATTATGCAGGTAATATTCAACTTTAATAAATGGACCATTTCCTAAGAACTATCTTTAAAAACATGCTACGTGAACGCGCCTACAAATAATAAATTTAAATAATTAATCGTTTTTAGACATAATTTGAGAAGCTGTAAATTTAAATAAATAAAACCTAATATACGTAAATTTTGTCATTTTTATTTTTAGGATTTTAATTGTGTTTTTTTTCTTTTCATGTAATAGTTTAAGTTGTAATGTTGTTTTAATTTTAATGAATTGTGTTTTTAAATTGAATTGGGTTGGAAATAAAAATAAAAAATGAATAGTAATTTAAGGGACGGAATAAGGGACGAAGCGTTGCAAGTTTCATTCCTTAGTTAAGGGATGGAGATAAAAAGGACAATGAGACCCTCAAATAGTAGTTAAGGGACGATATAGAGACAACATAGACTATGAATTTAGAGGGAATGAAGAGGATGTAGCCTTTGCATTAAATGCATTCCCATTCCACATGGCAGTAGGCATTGGCATTTTGGTGGGAGAATCCTCATGAGTGCAGCCTTGATTTTTGCTTTATTCTCGGTACTTAGAGGGAATGAAGAGGATGTAGCCTTTGCATTAAATACATTCTCATTCCACATGGCAGTAAGCATGGCATTTTGGTGGGAGAATCATCATGGAACTCCTCACAATTGAAGAGGTAATGCATGCCTTTGCATTTAATGCATGCATACTCCCCATGGAAGCATGCAAGTTGGACTATACGGCGATGCAATTTTCAAAAAAAGGCATATCCATCTTCGCTGGGGTGTCCGCCTAATAGCCCCGCCCCATTTTTTGTCCATATCCCCAATTTTGTTGTCCATAGCCCCAAAATTTTGTGCCCGTCACTATTGTGGACACCTCCAATAGCCTCCAAATTTTATAATCAACTTTCATTTTATAATGTTTCAAGTAATTATGAATAAATTTATCGGGCTATACGTAACTAGAAGAAGACGACTATACGAATTAAAATTAAAATTAAAATTAAAATTACACACTAAATTTAATCTAGTACAAATCACTAAGATGTTTACACTGCGCTACCACCTCCCCTATATGCCCACACTTCTTCAATCAAATCGGCCTGCAGTGTGTTATGTGATGTGGTCCTACGCATATCAGCGAAGCGTTGGATCAAATATTCATTGCTCCGTGGTACGCCCATCTGGATCGGCGCGGAGGCAACACCGTGACTTGTACTTGCGCCCTCTTCCGGCGCCCATCGCTCTGCCGCAAATCCTTCATCTTCTATTATCATATTATGCAATATGATACATGCTAACATAATATTCACGACATCATCTTCGTGCCAAACTCGTGCCGGACACCATATAATAGCCCACCGCGATTGGAGGACACCAAAAGCCCGCTCAACATCCTTCCTAGCACTCTCTTGTTTGCGCGCAAATATTGTTTCTTCGGTCCAATGGTTGGCGGACAGTCTTCACGAATACGGGCCACCGCAGATATATCCCATCGGCCAAATAGTAGCCCCTACTGTACTGCGTACCGTTGGCTACGAAGCTGATTTCTGGACCCTCCCCCCGGCACTCCTCGTTGAAGAGCGGCGACGACTGAAGAACATTGATGTCGTTGTTCGAACCTGCCAGACCGAAATACACATGCCAGATCCGCAGACGGTAGTCCGCAACGGCTTCCAGAATCATCGTTGGATCTTTGCTTTTGAATCCAGTTGTGAACTGGCCTTTCCATGCCACGGGGCAGTTCCTCCACTCCCAATGCATGCAATCGATACTTCCTAACATTCCTGGGAACCCGTGCATCGAACCGTGCATATCCAGTAAGCGCTGACACTCATCCGGGTTGGGCTTCCGTAGAAACTCCCCACCGAAAATTTCTCGGATCCCCTTACAGAACTGCCTAAGCACCGTGAGGCTAGTCGTCTCACCCATCTATAGGTATTCATCAAACATGTCCGCTGGTCCGGCGTAGGCAAGCTGCTGGATTGCAGCGGTGCACTTCTGTTGCGTAGACAACCCGATCGGACCAGCTGCATCACGCCGGAGGGTGAAGCACCGGTAACGCTCCGCCAAATTCGTCGCTATATAGTTGAACAACTGTTGCGACATCCTGAATCTCCGGCGGAATATCTCGGGTGGATAACAGGGGTTATCCATAAAGTAATCATCCATTAGACGCTGGTGCGCACCGACGTGGTCTCGTGGAATTGTCCGCCGATGAGTAATGGCACGAGGGATCGCATCCTCCGCCAAGCGGGCCGCTTCCTCCCGGGCGGCCTGGTGTTGCACCTGTTGAATCAGAGCATTCCAGCTGTCTCTTCACAAATTGTTCATTTCCGACCACAAATTGTAGTGAGAGAAATTTTTAATGATGTAGAGTTGGAATGGTGTGAAAATAATGAATTGAGTGGGGCGTATTTATAGGTGAATTGAAATGCAAAAAAAAAATGAAATCGTCAATAGCCACGGCGGACGGTGCCGCCACTATAGGCGCTGCGCTATCGCCGCGTCCGCCCCGGAGTCGGCTGAAGCCCGTCCGCCCCTACCGATTTCGGTGCCCGCCCCGCGGGTGGACACCAACTCCACTATAGCCCGCCTGCCCACCGCCCCCTACACGCGGCTATAGCCGCGTCCGGCCCATAGTGGATACCCTGAAAAGGCGACGTCTTCTCCATGAAGCAATGATGCCTCGCCATCTTACCCTGAATTCCCGTAAATCAAATCCTTCCTCAAACGATGAGCTGCTTGTCAGCCAGAGAGCCATTTTAAAAACGCTATACTTTGATATTTCCGTCGCCATTGTTAAAAACACACATTCTGTACTGACTCGCCACTCACGTTGGCATGTTTATGAAAGACGCTAATCAAGTTGGCGTTTTCCTAAGTTAAAACGCCCATGGCATTGGGAGTGGCGGATCCAGGATTTTTATTTTGGGGGTACGACTTTTATATTGATTTAGATTATTAAAATTCGATCGATCATTTTTCTTTCGTTATATTAGTTGTGACTCGTGAATATCTTATATCAATATTAATTGTGAATGAATTATATATGTATACATAAAAATATAATGACTACAAAATAGATAGAAATATATAGCTATGAAATAGAGAGAAGAAAAAAACAAAATGGAGCAATAATTATAAATAGCAAAACATAAAAATAATATTAATTGTGAATGAATTATATATACATACATAAAAATATAATGACTACAAAATAGATAGAAACATATAGCTATAAAATAGAGAGAAGAAAAAACAAAATGGAGCAATAATTATAAATAGCAAAGCATAAAAACAAAAGGAACAAAAACATAAAAACAATATTAATTGTGAATGAATTATATATGCATACATAAAAATATAATGACTACAAAATAGAAAGAAACATATAACTATAAAATAGAGAGAAGAAAAAATAAAATGGAGCAATAATTATAAATAGCAAAGCATAAAAACAAAAGGAATAAAAAATGGAAAGCAGATGCCACCGCTGGGATTCAAACTCGGATTCTTTGATTGAATTAAGGAATATTC
Organism: Salvia splendens; assembly: GCF_004379255.2. Lineage (NCBI taxonomy): Eukaryota > Viridiplantae > Streptophyta > Magnoliopsida > Lamiales > Lamiaceae > Salvia > Salvia splendens. The sequence goes on from NW_024598742.1 coordinate 27,049, forward strand.
TACCACTGGGCTAAATTATGTAATCAGTCAATGTATAAGAAATAATATTAAAGAAGTCAAGATTTGGGGGTACAGTGGTACCCCTTGCTCTATCTACACTAGCATTTTCAATTTGAAAAACGCCAATGAAGTTGGCGTTTTTTCCCGTAACACGCCAACTTGGTTGGCGTGTTTTAACTTAGTTGTATTTGGAGAAAATACAGCTAAAATACGAAGAAATTATAAAACGTCCACTATATTGGCGTCTTCACTTATAGACAAGCCAATACGGTTGGCGTTTTCCCCATATATGAAAGAGATAACAAAATGAATACATTTACGTTATTTTTAACGTAAAGTACCATATAAGCCCGATTTTCTCCATAAAATTATACCTTCAATGCTTCTGTGCAAAATTAATAATTCCTTCCTCCTTTCTTCCACCGTTTTCTTATTGCCCGATCCTTACTTCTTTATCACACTAAACACAGATCAATAAAATAGATCAACTCCATCCAATTCTTGAAGTGGGCATCGAATATTCAGAGAAAGGGGAATTGTTGAGATATCGAATTCAAACTTAAGGTTCATAGATTTGAAATTTTAAGAGTATGGGAATTTGGGGAAAATTCTGATGGCAGCGATGAAATTCCGAATTTTAGGTGAATTGGATTGTGGAGGCATTCGTTGCAACAAAGAGGTATTTAATGATGATGTTTTTTTCAGAAAAGAAAAGTTGTGAGTAATTGAGCAGAAAAATAGGATTTGAGCAAAGAAGCAGAAGATTGATTTGGTAAATATGTGGAGCTTCAATTTGAAAACGAGACAGGAACTGAAACGAGAATTGCCCAAAAACATCCTTCTGTAGAGAGGTTTAGGTTTCATCAACGAAAAGTTAATGGCAGGTGTGGATAAAAATAAAACATTAAGAACTTGTAAGCAGATGCTGATAACAACATATGGAAAACTTTACGAGACGAAGAAACAAGTAGACAATAAGTTCACATGATATATATCAGCAGTGACAAATATTTCATAACTAACTGTCAAATGACAGGCTTGAGGTGAGAAGGCACACCTCTTCTTCATATATTCTTCGCAGACTTCCCGCGCATACTTGAATTTCCCATTCGAAGATCTCTCTCCCAGGAGCATGCTTGGTATTTACCGTCTCTACGCAATGAAGAAGTACAGTTACTGAATCTTGAAGAAGAGCTATGCACTGACGAGTCTCGCTATACGCACAAGAAGAAAAGGAAGAAAAGTTAGTATAGATGGAACATCGATGCAGGAAAAAGAAAGATTATAGGAATTTTTTTCTGCTGCTCAAATTGAAATGGCCAAGACTACAAGGAAAGATACCTTTTACGATGCTTTAGAGCAGTACATAGCATACGGCAACAAGAATCATATAGCTCCATTGAAGCCTTCCGATCCAGAGCAGATGAGAAGAGATTCAGATATCAGAAGTTGTAGAAAGTATTGAAAGAGTGTCCCAGGTATACGCAGGGACTGTGCCATGTGGCAGGCTTCTATTTCGAAGAAAGTGGGTTTTCCAGATATTTTTGTTAGTAATTCGATACACATGAGAGTAACCGCTCCAGAATCATAGGTACGTCAGAATCGTCGACATATCCATAGAAGATTCTGGGACCCTGCAAATGAAGGATGATGTTGAAAAGACCAGCAACTAGGTTCTGGATGTGTTTTTTTTTTATCAAATTCAAACGCCTAGGCCCTGCAAATCACAAATGAAACTGAGAATACTGTATCCAATAGAATGGAACTAGAATGAGGAACGACTAACTAAATCTATGTTAACCATAGAATATGAACATTTAACAGTAGAGAAAAGGTCCCATTTATTGCTTTGTATCATTATCAGAAATGACCGTGTGCCATCTAGCTTCTAGTGAAGAAGCCCCTTTACCAATATGAGCTCATTATCATCCTTGCCTCCCCAAAACAAAGGATTTTAACCAATATAAATCAATGGTAAATTAGTTGAATATGTAAAATGGATGCAATAAAGCAAAGAAACAAAATAGTAGTAGTAGTAGTAGTAGTAGTAGTAGTAGTAGTAGTAGTAGTAAATTTTAGTACATAGAAGTATAGAAAATGAAGATTTACCTGTTACATATTCAAGAATTGAATCCAAGCAAACAATACCAGCGGAAACTACAGAGGCGACCTCCCCTCCATCTAAATTTCCACAAACTATTTCATAATTTGTCATTGAGCCTCCCCATACCCCAACTAAAGCTCTCTCAACAGCCTGAATGATAGATAGCAAGTGAAATTTGAATGATAGATAGCAAGTGAAATTCAGATGATTTCCTAACATACGTACTAAATGATTTCGTCAACCTTCCCTTCAATTCAACTAAATGACTTCTTGCCCAAGAAAATTGGGAATTCACTTGACCAGCCAACTTAGTCAGTGATCCTCTGTCTTGGGAAGATAACTTTGCTTGTTTTCCTTGTAAACAGATGCACTTTCCAATGGCCCTCTAGTGCAAGACTATAAGCTTGATGTAAAGATCTTTGGGACAAGGAAGGATCAATATGCGGAAAGTAATTTCCAAGCTCTTCAAGGAATCTCACAACACCATCTAACAAAAACAAAGCGAATTGATTTGGCAATTCACTTCTGGAAAATTCCACCAGCATAAACTCAGAAATGTCTTGCACAATTGGAAACAAGCTCCAAGATAAGGAAGTCAATTCAATCTGCATGTTCAGTTTTAAAATAGCTGAACATGCAATAAACAGCTGTCCAAGAAAAAAGCTGCCTCGAGATTCTCACCTTTTAAAACTTTCATCAGCAATGATTTCTTAAGATGAAGTTTCTTATGTGGAACCTCAGAAAAGCTTCCAGGTCTGGAAGTGATAAACGGGATTTTCCCTTAGGCTCACATTTTGTAGGATTACTGATTACATCAGAGGGCACCATTGCCTCAGTAGGGCATCCCTCATTTGTCCCATCTCTGGAAACACTGTACTGACTACATGAGGCTCTTGGTCTCAATTCATCACTGTTTGCAGTCATGCAGGGGTTCAGATTATCCTCAATAAACACCGCCTTCACAAAACTTATTGCAAATTCAATGCATGCTTCTACACACAACTTAATTCTTGACATCACTTCGACATCATAACTTGAAGACTTCGTTCTGGAATTACTAACACCTGCTTTTGGCTACCTAAAGCAGAAGCTATGCCCCATAATAGTCCTTGGAAAGAAGCAATTGTGGATGATAACTTATTCAAACTCTGAGGTCCAGTCATGCACTCTCTTTTCTTATCACCAGATGCCTCCCTGACAGTGACCAAAGACTTTTGCAGGTCGTCTTCTAATGCCTTGTTAATTCTGAGATACTTTGAGATGTAACCAGAGTCTCTTTCGGATATGATAGAAGGCCAGATTGTTCACTGATCCGATCTGCATTTTCTCTTTTTGTGTGGGCATTCCTAACAGATCGGCAGAGCTAATTGAATGTTGATACAGGTTTTCAGTAACCATCAGCAACACACGAGATGTGTAATCCAAAAATGAGAAAAGTGCAGCTCTAGCTTCGAAAGCGACATCTTCGGGGAATGCATGTTGAAACTCAATTGCCACTGACAATGATTTTAGAAGCCATGGCAAAGGAAATAAGCAAAGTGATTGACTCCCATTCACATTATCTTGCTAGAAGCTACAGCTAAAATCTGAAGAGCCTTTCTACAGGTCACAAGCAATCGAAATATCTGATAAGAATTGAGGGACCATGTTTGGCTGTGCTTTCCTAACAAGCTCCCAACCAGAATCCTGAAAAATAAATCATCAAACATAAGAGAAAATGTGAAGCAAGCTCATCTCAAAATTAAAGCTGAGATGTATGTGTTCATTCTATGTGTGAATATACAATTTCCAAGGTGCAAGTCAGAAGGGATTCAGTGTAGAAACGCAATTTCAGTGTTCTTTATTTAGCCAGTTGAATATGCCACCTCTTAAATGTAACTCATGTTTAATTACACATTAAATAAGTTTTAAGAAGGGAAACAAGATATGCTATTGCATAATTACCTTTCAAAATTGAGAATGTACGTTATGTACTATGACATAGATTTCAAACTTAAGTATTCTTCTGGCATCCGCATCAGAAGATTGAGCAGACATTGACACCTAGCAAATTCAACATCAAGTTGCCCACTGCTAGATTCATCTGGTACCATATTATGTCTTGTCTGAGGTGAAGTACCGCTTTGCACATCAAATGTATTTCCAACTGCCGCTACTGCCTCGAGCCAATCAGGCAACTCACTCAAATCAACTACAGAAGTATTAAATAAAGATAGAACTGACTTCTGCAGAATTCTGCAGAACATTGACGCCATATATCTGCGGACAAACTGAGAAAAAAGTCAGAGAGGGAGCAGGCAAGTAAAGATGCCAACGTCTAAGATTGAAGAAGAAAATTCGAAAAGGCGAGTAGGTAACAAGTATATACTGTCAAATGAGGATGCAATGGTAAAAATAATTAGTTAAGTAGATATCTATCATAAGTAAATGAAATGGCCTAGAAGACTTGAATTTCTACATATTGACTTCTTAAAGATCATGCACTAATTTCTCATGACTTCAGACCAGGTAGTTAATCCCATTTCATTCTCATAATAAGTGGCTTAACATAGGTTCTCTGAAAAACATAGGGTACTTAGCTTAGCTCTTAAGTGTTTCTTCTTATCCATCATTTCATTGGGACTAGTTCTTACATAATTAAACACTATGCACACCTCTTCTCATTTTTTAGTATTGATGTGGGACCTTGATAGGTTAACCTTGGTGACCATGATTGCAATTCACGTATATTCTGTAATCATTCATCAAATCGTAAGTTTTTCACAACTCATGCTTATGGATCATTTAAACAGATTGTTTTCTTATGAAGTAGCATGTACTGTCCCCTTAACATTTCGATTAAGACTGTTAGCACTGGATGAAAAGAAATAACATGGATAGCAGAGAAGAATGTCTGCTACGTGCAGTATTTAATTGCATCTTACTCTCTGCTCATAAGATATGATGTTGCTTAGAAACTCCAATGCTATCTGCAGTACAGTTCTTGTCTTCAGGTGCCCAGTTGTACTTATATCGTGCTCTTGCAAGCCGACTAAACAGGAAAGGGAACTCTTGATTATATGTGTAAGAAAATTCCTTGAGTGCTTCTTGCTAGAATAAGAGCACCATATATCAACATTTTTACAAAATAACCTCCACAGAGCAGATGTCAATGACTTCTCATCCAAGAAGCCTGCGGCAATGTCTGATGAATTATTATCATGCAGACGATGAATCTGGGAACCATCTGCAACACCACCACGAAAGGATGAGGACTCCTTGTCCTTGGCAACAGACAGAAGGCATTCCCAACATAAATTCTGTCAGACTGGCAGCTTCTTCTCTCATTTTTGTGACACTTTGTCCATTTTCGGATTTGCTTACAATTGAAAGACAGATCAGCATCATCATTAAACTTAGTTTGATCCTTCATTTGGTTCCACTGAAGCATATACTCAGAAGACTTTATCAGTCTATTTAAGTCAGTAAGTCTCTGGAGAGCCATTACATTTAAAACATACACCAGTGGTGGGCAAAGTACAGCAGAATCTTGAATGCAAATATCTGAAACCGAATTTATAACATCAAGGAGGGACACTGAAGGTGGCAGGGTCCAGGAAAGAAAGCCTTCACCAGTGGAAGCGGTCATCTCCAACCAATCCCTTCCACAGTGAACAGTTAAAGAATCACCTATTACTCCAGACATCTTCTTTGAAGCATCAGGAGGCATAAGGCTGATGGCTTGCCGAAATAAGCTTCTGCAGGATACTATCAAACGCAATAAGAGCACCAAAAACCAGCATATAGTTACATTGTCAGGTCCAGTACTCTTGCTCAAAATTTCTATGCCACTATCCACCCGAAGGGTAATCAGCCTACCCAAGCTGGGGCGTATGATTTCTATGAAACTCTTCAAAGAAGTGCCAATTGAATAGCTATTACCAGAAGTAACTGCTATTGAGTCTAGAATGATTGCATATACTTCACACAATATCTTCCCCATGAGTTCTTCTCGCAAATGGCCTTGTAGTAAATCAGAGCTATATGAATTTGACTTCACCGTTTCACCTCTACCAGCTGGCTCATCTCCAAATCCCACCCACTCCAGAGATTCCTTAATATCTGTACAGAACTGCCTAAGGCAAGCAGATCCTTGGCCTTCGGGTATGTTTTAATAGCACTGCTAAGAGAGAGCCTAAATTTTGAAGAGCAGAACAGCATGCTCAATGAATTTGAAAAAAAAAGAATCTTTTCTTTACATTCTTTTCTATTCTGATAAGAAAGCGCTCTTAGTTCAGTTCGGTAGAACGTGGGTCTCCAAAACCCGATGTCGTGGGTTCAAATCCTACAGAGCGTGATTTTTTCTTCATGGATCCAATTAAAATGAAATGAATTCAGTCGCTTGCACAACAATTCAAATTGGACCTCCTGTGGATCATGCTTCACTATCCCTCACAAGTAACAAAGATTGCCTCACTGCTTTACATAGTGCAAAGATAGCAGAATCCACCTACACAAGTTAATACACAAGTCATAAAACTGATGCGCATTTAACTCATGCAAATCAACATAGTTTGCGATAGTTTTGCTATCAGCTCCATAAAGAAATGGCTACAATCATGCCTCCAAAAGCTAAATTGAAAGATTGCTTGTTCGAAGAAGGTAAAGGAACGATGCCTGATCGTATTCCATTCAACAAACAGTCTGCAGTCATACTTATTTCATTCACTAAAAGAAAACTACGTTAAAGAAATAAGAAATAAAAGTGCCATAATCTTTGTTAAACTTTTATGACAGGACAATGAATATCCAATGATCATTTATCAAAGACATACTAAACAAATTAAGTTATACAAAAAAATAACAGCACACACTATGTATGGTCTCTAATCTGTCGAAGGTCACTATATACGTCGATAAGCCTGCAGCTCAGGTTCAATAGTCTCTGAGGACAGCAAAGGCTGACTTGGCATGTCCATTGAACTGTAGCAGCAGGTAGCAGAGGAGAAAATCATCATCCATAAGCTTTCAAGATCATCTCCAATAACCTCATACTCAATATTTAACAAGTGATTTATACTACATATAAGCTCTGTCCTCAATGAAATCAATACTTCCCCATTTGATTTTTCATTATTGCCAAAAGATGATGTTTCAATTTTTGCAGATAATGACATCAACACAGCATGGACAGACCTCAAGAAAATCTGGGAAGCCCCTTCAGAGGTATCCTCAGTTCTTAAGTACAGTTTGTCACAAATGAGGCTTAAAAGTACACTGTTAATGGATCTTAGTGTTTTACAAACATTATATAATGCAGAACCTAGTTCCCCTTCTGTTTGGAGATATTTATTGATATCTGCCAATAGATAAATAGATATTCCATAATCTGTATGTAAAAGTCAAATATTGATCTCCAAAGTTCAGCATTCATGCTCTGACTGTGACTTGAAGGAGTCACTTTTAGAGCCATTGTTTTGGCTACGATGAAGGGTACTTGAAACATGAGTGGTCAAGCTGAAATTTGACCCCCTAGGAACTCCACTACCAACTGAAATACCATTTTGCTTCATAACACAACAAACAAACAAGTGAAGCAACTGTCCTAAACCAATTACCGCCAAGTCATTTTTCGTTGCTACTATCTTCTCCACTTCATCAAATAAATGCCTGTGATAACTTTTGTCACCAGCTTTCCATCTTTTATGAAATTATCAGAAGAATTTCTATATCTAACAGAACTCTGCAAGCTGAGAAATCCTTCAATATGAGTGGGGTGAACAGTCCTTGAGCCACAACTTCTTCCATCCATTTAGGTATAGTAACTTTCCATTCATCACCACTGTCACAAGGTATAGAATGCAAAACATGTAACAAGTGCAGCAGAGGCCCAAGAAGCTTATCAAGGAAATTTTGGAAACCATTTTTACGTGTCAGGTGAACACATAAAACTTAGCAAATGGCTCAAACAAATAACAAGCTAACCGCAAGTTGAAACCCCCAAGCTTGCTTCCGTCATGCTGGCCCATTAAAACTTCAAGGCTGAGTCAATCACTTTATCCATGAGTAAAATCCACAGGTCTAATTTTTGTTAGCAATTCCACAATGGAATGAGAATACCAACGAGACACAATCAAGCACAATATCATAAATTTGTATTTGTTCTCCTGAAAGTGATTCCTTAACAGCTGAGGTGTTCCATTTGCAAAAGATTATGCAATCCCTTGCAATTTGCATGAATCACCCGTAAAAAGTCCCTAGAAACATGTCAACGAAACATTAAGTTTTTTCGACTCCCTCAAGCAGAAATGAAAGATTTTCCAGCAATCTAAGATCCATAATTGACCCAGAAGTTTCTAACTGAGGCGCTTCTTCATCATGCCTTATTTTCTTTTCTGAAGAAATGAGACATGATTGGATCCAATTGCTTACAAAAACTATCGTTCTTGATGTATCCAATACCTGCGACCTCCGGCCAATATCATCCATGTCTTCATTATTTCTTGATTTTGCATAATCAAATGCTAAATCAATGTTCCTGCAGTAGACCTCTTTATCATCTAATATGTATTGGATTCCAAAGGATTTCATAAACTAAACAAAGAGCTAAAAAACAATCGCTGAGTTCTCGTCATTCAAGCATGTTTGCACACACGTACCGCAAAACTAGACTCAATAGAACAAAAACAAAGTAACTCGCAACGACACCTTATAAATTTGTATCGATAATGAATTCATAAACTGTAATTACATCTCAAAACTGGGTGTTCAAAACCTTCACACTGCTAAAACAAGTTTTCTCATCTTGCTCGCATCTAATTTCCTCTATGAATGCTACTAAATATCACACGCCTCAAACTATATTCTCATAATTCCTTGAAATAACAATAACTTATAGGCATCTAAACACAATGAGCTCAATCCATTAAATCAACATGTGCACAATAAAAGGCATAGTAAACTTACTTCCTGATATCAGCGTTTTGTCTTGTAGCGACAGAATCAGCTGCAAATTCTTCCACGGCAAATGCTCTTCCACACATCTGAGCGATTCATCGAAGCGAGCAGATTTTGAAATTGTGGACTTGTTTGACAACACCCGCGCTTCTCAGCTTCCTTTTCTTAGTGTGTGACTTCGCTCCTCCATGGACTGAAGCTACTCTCCTCAGTCCTCCGGGAAGAAGGAACGTCGCTGTCCATTATGAAGTGACAACGCTGAATCTTGTGCTACTCAATTAAATCTGAAACACACAACACATGCAACTCGTCCTTTTCTCTATCCAATATATGTATTGTAGCTAGTCAATCCAGAGCTCTTCCATTCAATCAGTCGAAAAAAAAAAACAAAGTCATACACCTCTCCACTGCAGAAATGAAAAGACTTCAGTACATTTTATAGAGACCTTGACACTGAAAATGTCCAAGTCAACAACACCCAAGTATCTCAGCAGCAAGTAAATTAACAAAACGTACTAAATTTAGCCCCACTCACTGCACAAATAATATATACTCCCTCAGAAAGAGTGTGAAATAAGCATAGATAATCAAACATATACCCTAAATTCCATCCAGCAATTGAACACAAAATGATCCTTAGGGTTTGAGGTCCAGCAACACGCAAAACACCAAAAAATCAGAAAAAGTAGACGGAGCCCGATTTTTCTGGAACACAAGTGAGAAACTGAAACCTACACCCTCAGTTCATACCCCTAATTTTTCTTTGATACCCCGGCTGTGAAAAGTACTAGTAAATTAAATTGGCAACGTGCTGCAGAGGAAGCCAAGCGGGCAGCCATGATGAATTAGGGGTGGTCAGTTTGGTAGGTAGATAGGTTTTTTGTGTGATACTATTGCAGAAACACAATATTGTTGAGTTTTGCAGAATCACAATGAATAAAATAACATTGTGACATTCAATTGGGATTGTTTTAATGGTGTTTTAATTGCTATATTTGGTGTTAGCACTGCCTTTACAAACACAATGATTACAACTTCAATAAAAACACACTAATTTTGAAAGACAAAGTATAAAACAGCCACAGCACATTCAAAAGAAATTTGTATGCCAAAATGGAACACAAAATTTTACCTTCAAGTGGGCGTGCAGTGGGCTACCGGACGCCAGGCGGCGCTGTGTCTGAGCGGGATGGCAGTGGGGGAGCGACTGAGCGGCGATGACCAGGCGGCGGGGATGGCGGCGTGAGAGAGAGTGTGTGTCAAATTAGTAATCCTTATTCAGGCAGCGGGGATGGAGACAGAACTGTTACTGCCTTCAAATTAAATTATAATTTTGTAAAAATAAATTAGTACTTATAGTACTATAATTTTTTATAATTAGATCATACCCAAAATTCAAAATTATGTTAACATCAACTCTCAGCACGTAATTTGCCATTACTGTATTCATTTTATTTATTAGTAGATTTTAGTTTAATTTTTAACTCTCTTTATTAAAAAAATATAATTGTTTTAGCATGATTTTCATTATCATTATTGATTACATAATTATTTTAGCATACATGAGATTATTTTTTAGTGCAATGTTTTATGTGAGTTATACTACATAAACTCAGTTTAGTGAAACTTTTTATATGATTGTTGTCATATCTGAAAAAAAAAACAGAGTTCAAAATTTATCAATTAATGTTTTATTATTTCATGCGATGTTTTTATTTTTTATTTTTTGGTGACATTGTTTCACTATTGAACCATATATATATTCTTAGTCAACATTTATACACTTATTTTAATAAATGATTTTTTATTTTATATTTTTATTCAATAAACTTTTAAGAAAATATGTCGTGCACCACAAGGGTAAGATATTACTACTAGTACGGATAATAATATAGTATCCTCAAGTTATAAAATACTGAAAAATATAGTTGAATTTTCTAAACACCATGTAATAAAACACATGAGGATTTAGATCCCATCAATATTTACTCTTTCTGATTATGCCAAAACTTCCCCATTTAACAACTACAGCAGTAAATTGTAATACAT
>NW_024598743.1:0-23279 GCF_004379255.2 Salvia splendens
AGTAAATAACTACAAATTCAATAATAGACAGAACCTAACAAAAATGAACTCGATTTTATGATTAAGAAAATATCGAACAAAATGAGTTTGAAGACCGTGATTTTTTTGGGAGAAATTATTGAATCGACTAGTAGGTGATGTGTAGGCGGTGAAAATCACGATTAACAGTGGGTTTATCATATAATTAACCATTAAACCCTACCTTGTCGTCACCTTCAACTGGATGGTCGCGCGCGAAGGGAGTGAGGTTTCGACTGTGAAACGGCGCTGGAGGTTGATTTAGGGCGAAAATCGACTGTGTTGTTGATTTCTGGTGCTTGTAGTTGCGGCTAGGGTTTGGAAATTGGGTGAATTAGGGGAGACGAATTTCAGTCATGGATTGAGGGGTGAGACGGTTGGAGTGAGAGAGGAGAGAGAGAGAGAGAGAGAGAGAGAGAGAGAGAGAGTAGATGGAAGGTCTATTGAAAATTCCGCTTAATTTGCGCTCCTTCCGTTTGAAACGTCTATGATTCAATGTTGTTTTACAATTATACCCATATAATGTATAGATTATGCCTAATAATGCAACACAAATTCATTTATCAAAGTTTCATCTAGTCCGTCCATCCACCTAATCTAATGGTTGATTTTAAGTGGAACTTAACACTAAGGCTTAATGCTTATATATATAATATAGAGAGAGAGAGAGGTGTGATCAAATACTAACTTTTTATAGTAATAACTAATAACTAAATATTAATTTTGTATGTTAAAAATATCAACAAAAGACATAAATTTATCAATCTTTCTTGTGTTGATATAATTATGTCTTTGTGTTGATAATTTTAATACATAATATTGAAAGTTATTAGTTATTACTGTAAATTAGTTAGTATATATATATATATATAAACAAAATCAAATAATTGTGAGCTTAGAGTTGACTATCAAACCGATTTCAAAAGTAAAATTTGTTGAACTAATCAAACCGTAAGGCCATTTAAAAATGATTTCAGCAGTTAAACTATAGTCAAACCAACTCAATTTAATGTAACATTACATAATTTAATTTCGTTTTTGGTTACATAAATATTTGTGTTATGGTAGTTTGGATTTTAAAGTTTATCTTGCATGTTTCCCCTCAAGAATGTGCTCCTTTTTTTAGGAAACTACTTATATTTTTTTTCTGAATTTCCATTTTATCAACTATAAAATCAGGGATGTCTCACACTCTTTACCCACATTTTCATGCAATAAAAAGCAACACATCTTTCTCCACTAAAAATCTATACATATATACGACTACTTTATTTTAGTCAGAGTTTCGAAATGAATTGAATTTGTGTTACCCTCAAAATTTTGAAATATGTTTTTCGTATAAATAACACATTTTATAAGTACTAACCTTAGATTTAAAAGAAGTAAGAATATAAGTATATGAATATGGGCCAAGAAAAGTGTGACAGACGAAAATGCATGAAAATTTAGAAGAGAAGTAAAATAAAAATAAGGGCCAAGAATCTGGGCTTAAATGTATGGTTATATTCTGCAAAGGGAGCAATGAACAAGCCCAGAAACATTGAGTTGAAGATAACAAAAGCAGAAAGAGTATTAAATGTTAAGGATGTCAGAGAGAGAAAGGAAATGCATTCATAGTGAATCCTCCATCTACACTTACAATCTATCCTGTGATGTAGGAAGCAGGCAGGCGATTGGGAGACCATGATCAACACACTGGGAGGTTCCGGTTCGTCAAAGCCGGGGACCCAGGGTTCGGCGATGCCGGGTGGGTACCAACCACCCAATTTTGACGTTGATGCATATGCCCGTCCCTCCGCCCGCGGTATTCGCAGGGATTATCCCAGATTTGGCCTTCCGACTCCCCTCCACCTCGACCGCCTCCGGAGGATGATTCGCCTGCGGAGTAGTTTTTTTTTCTCTAGATTTGTATTTTAAATTATGTTGTGTGTTTTTTATGTTATGTGTTTTTTAATAAAGTGTGTTTGTTTTAATTGAATTGGGTTGGAAAAAAAAAATAAAAATGAAATTGAATGAATAGTAATTTAAGGGACAGAATAAGGGTCTGAGCGTTGCAGGTTCCGTCCCTTAGTTAAGGGATGGAGGAATAAAATACAGTGGGGCCCTCAAATAGTAGTTTAAGGAACGGTGGGGGGACAACGTAGTGGATGCTCTAACAAGGACACTTCTTGCGGTTCTCCGGGACGCTTGAGAGGCGTTCGAGATACTACTTTGTCCAAGAACTCTTCATTCTCCAACAACTGCAAACATGAGAACTTGGACTTAATAACAAACACGCCGTGTTTTAGAATGCAGGCCTATCACAATTTTAATTAATGGAAACGGCCCAAAAAAAGTTCCAGGTGCATTCCACAAGAGAATGGAGTAGACCATAGAAACCGATAGTGTTACACGGAAACGACTGACTCTCAAGATTTCGTCTCAGGCCAGCGGGGAATCACTTCCATGCAAAAGCAATAATTATCATTAAAATTGACTGATTAGCCACCGCAAAATATCACTTATAGCATAGCTGGAGCATAATTACCATTCAGATTGACAACTCAAGCAAGTCTATGCTACACAATAAGATCAGTGCATTGGAGTAATCTTATCTTTCAGTGAGGAGTAGACTGAAAAACTTCAGTAGGAAGAATTGATAGTGTACCTTACTCGTTAATGCAACAAGCAAATTTTACTCAAGAACAATACAATGTTCAGGTTAATATGCAAAAGAATGAGTCTTGGACCTTGGTAAAGTTACTCCATAAGTAGCTTCTAAAACAAGCACCTAAATCTTAGTGGACCTAACAATATAAAATTGAGAAATAAGGGAAAAGGACAACTTACATGTTTCACCATAGAGGTCTTGATATACCATGGAGCAACAGAGTTCACCCGAATGTTATCTTATGCCCACTCACAAGCCAAATCTTTAGTAAGTTGATTCATTGCTCCTGTAAGTACAAAAATAAAGATTCACAACTCCATCTGTTGCAAGAATCTATATTCTGAAAAATAACGTACCTTTCGTAGCTCCATAGATTGATCCAGAATATGTGCACCAAACCAGCGACAGAAGAAATAAACACAATGCTGCATTTTCCACTGGCTTTAAGTAGAGGATGAGCCACTTGACATAGGTGGTAAGCAGAATCAAAGTTTGTAGTCATGATACTAGAATATTCTTCAGCAGTGTAATCAACAGTTGGCTTCCTAATATTAGTCCGACATTATTTACCTACAATGTGAATTGTAGAGGTCAGCCTCAAGTCTTTCCAAAAAGTTCAGTATAATACAATAGAAGCAACAGCAAAATTTCTTCAAATGATGTCACTTAGTTAATCCACTTCCTATTAGTAGACTTCAGCACGAGTTCCATTTTAAATTTTTAATGCATACAAGTCCAATTCACGAACGGATAAACAACGACAAACAATAGCGAACCATTTGTGAGATTAGTATTCTAACACCATCATAAACTTCAAGAAAGATCTTACTGATATTCATCAACAAAGTTCATCCATGTATTAATAATTCCAACGAATAATAATAGTGACTTTTCCTCTGGTTTATTCACTTCATTGTAGTAGACTTCAGCTCGAGTTTTATTCCGATGTACGCAGTTTAATTGGACCAGATATAGCTAGTCACCAGAATTTATAGTATAATAATCAACTACCTCAGGCAAATAGACACTCAAATGTAGCACAATCTCCAGATTCAAAAGAGGCAAAATCAATAGCACGAAAACAACCTGATTCTCTAGCTAAAACTGCAGAAGAAACACCGAATTCAACTCAAAGCGAAAAGACATAATTACAGATAAACGCCTTTCACGATAACTCACCAAAATGTCAAGCTTGCCGCTGAAAAGAGAGGAAACTTTATCCATGAGCTGCGATCTTTGTTCTCTAGAAGACGCATCGCACACAGAGCCACTGACATTAAACCCTTCGAACTCCACTAATGCAAACGCTGATTCAGCTCTTCCTCATTTCTCGAAAACGTATACACAGTGGCGCCCATTTCCGCCAGCTCTTCCACAGTAGCAAACCTGATCGCGATGCAGTGATCACAAACAAGCAACAATGATCGATTAGAAACTAAATTCGAGCTCGAGACTTCTAATTTAATCGATTCTAGATTGATTTTGACACTGGAAAGCTTAAATTGATAGAGGCGCACAGTCCAGTATAGCTCTAGCATGAAAGAGAGAAAAGGTTACCAATTCCACGAGTGCCGCCGGTGACAAGAGCAGTCATGCCGGGCAAAGACCACCGCGAATTGCTGCTTCCGGCCATCGGATTGTCTCCTTCCGTTATCTATATTTTGCCCTAAATTTCTTAAAATAAAATAGTTTATATGATTAAGAATTTAGGACTAAGCTGATATTCAATAGCTTTGGAATTACGATAGCATTGATGATTGAAGTCAAATGCATTAAAGAGAGAGAGTGGGTGTGTATCTACGGCGGACTATGCCGGCGGCCGCACTCCATCTCCCCTTCCAAGCGGCCAAATCGATTGCCATTAATTTCGGCCATTGTGTATTGAAATTACAACTATGCCCTACTAAACTTCAAATTGAATTGAGTCACGAATTCAAACTTCAAGTCAGTATACACAAAAAAGCAATGTTTTAAAAACCGGACCGGTAAGTAAACCGGCGTCATTACTGTTCACTGGTTCAACCGATTTACTGGTCGAACCATTGATTGAATCGCAATACTGTTTATATATATTTATTTATTTAGTAGTACATAATAAAATTTAATTAAATGTTTTATCAATAAATATTATAGTATTATACATTTAATAATATTATTATAGAAAACAAGTCTTGTATTAGTATATTAGAATATTTAATGACGTTAAGTTTAAATATAATAATAAATTATAATACACAATATTATAAACTAATATTAAACTCTATGTATAATTATAAACTCCTATATTGTAAAATATTAGTGATTGTAAAATTATAATTAAAATATAAGAAATATATTATAATTAACAATTTCTTAATAGAATATAAAATTAAAATGAATTATTAGTTTCGTGAAAAAGAATTTCAGATTTAATGTATAAGGATAATTAATGTTCATAATATTTCAAAATGACCGTTCAAGTCCTAGCAACAACAAATCTTAAAAAAATATTTTGAAAAGTGAAAAACCGGTTTCCGGTTCACGATCGGACTGGTCGGTTCCACCGGTTCGCGGCGATTCAATGTGCTAGTGGTTTTTAGGGATGAACCGAACCGGACTGTCTGCCGGTTCACGGTTGAACCGGTTGAACCGGCCAGTTCGGTCCGGTTTTTAAAACACCGCAAAAAAGTTAAATCGATCAATTGCAATTCAATGAGCAAGAGGTTGTGATTAAATTCATTTTGGAACCTTTTAAATTAACAATGCAAAATTTGGAAGGATGAATTGCACCGTGGAGTCTTAAACAAATATGTCTCCTTAAATCGTAATAGTTGCTTCAATCTAGAACCGGACTGATAATTCTAGTTTCTAATTGTAACCCAACAAGTGAGAGAGAAACTGAAACTGGACTTATTGGTTCTACCAGTTCGAATCCAATTTTAACTTTTCCGAACTAAGAATTGATTGTTAACCGTTGATTTTAGCCCAAAATTTGAAATTAAATAGAGAAATTAAAGAAATAGTCGTGTACCCACCCTAACCCTAGAAATACAATGTCGAACATAAAATTATAATAAAAATTGGATAGAGGATTAAAAGTGAATCCATGGGCTGATAAAACATCACATGCAAGCCGACAAAAACAGTGCCCAAAAACGAGGAAAGTTAGTTGAAATTCGCAGTATATTAACGGCGTGGGGCATCCCCCACCTCTCACCACTACACCTCTAAACTCCTTTTACTTTTTTTTATTAGCGTTTTGCTTAAAGAGTTGATTGACATCTTGTCGTTTCCATTTATGAGATCGGTTAATTTGTTGGTTAATTGGATTAATATTATAGAGATGGAATTCACTTCCATAGTGAAATTAATAGCCCACCAAATTTTAAAAATTAAGTTTGAAAATTTAAATTCGATAAAATTTGGATTTAAAAAACATGAGTGTGAGCAGGGTTGGTCCAAGCTAACTTTAAGTGATAATATTGCCTATTTTTCGATTTATTTGTTAACTGATTTGACACTTTTATTATATATTTTGTATAATCATAAAATAAAATAAAATCACCCATTAATTTCATACATCTATGTGTGGTAGTTTTATGTCTTTGTCGAAACGTTGGCTCAAAGTGTCAACGTTGATTAATTTAAATTAAATTAAATTTATAACGTTATATGCATTCTCATGTTTTTTCAAGAAGAATTCAATTAAATAATTTTCTTTAGTATATGGAGTATATGCCGTGAAGAAAGAGCAAACAATGTAATCTCTCGCTTATGGAGTCATAAAAGTTAAAAGTTCAAACTTCACCGTTTTCCACAACTAGTAACATGGAGCCACTATGAAATGGGAAGGTGTTGGCTCAAATGGTTTCCATTAATTTATTTGCATTCGACAACCGCATGTACCAAAATAATACTCCCCGTCCCTTAAAAAGTATGCATTTTTTATTGAACTTGAATTTTAATATATAATTAGTAAATTAAGAAAAAAAATCAAAATATTATTAGCGAGGAATAGATTCCACCTCATTATATACTTTTACGGACGGACAAAAAAAAGAATGCAACTCTCTTGGGACTACTCTTTTGGGACTGAAGGAGTAATTACTCCCTTGTCATTAATTTTCTTTGTTGTCCATCCATCAACACTTGTGTTATTTATATTCTACTACTACTATTTTTTATACTAACTCATTTTACTTGTATTTTATTATAAAATTAAAATAAAAAAATACGACTTATGTTTCACTAATATTTTCATCCATTTTTCTTTTTAGTTTTTAAAAGTTGAGCCGAATCAATCAGTGAGAACTAACGGCGAATAGAGAAAATAATACAAATGTGAAAAAAATACTGTCTCTGTCCATAATAGATGTCACACTTTTCTTTTTAAATTGTCCTACAAAAGATGTCACATTTTCTTTTTTGGAAAAGGCTCTCTCACATTAATATAAATATATTATTTTCTCTTTTCACTTAACACACAAAACAACACCTCTTAAAATCTTGTGATAATCCCCAAGTGTGACATCTAATCTGGGATGGAATGGAGGGAGTACTACCAATAATTCACATCTATTACCAAAATGATGCTTTTTACCACGTAACAAAAAATGGAAGTGAGACAATGGCATTTGATTTGATACCCCTCCGACAAAGATGACCAACCTTGTCTAATAGCCGCCACCCCCACACCCTCTATTTCCATTCCACTTCTCATTATGATGCTACTAGCCTTCTACCATCAATCAATTCGCTCTAATTTCTCCCTTCCCATAATACACACGAGAAATAAAAATATAAATATTACTACATTTCGCGTTGACAATTTTCGATAAATTAAAGACATGAAAACACCATACATAAACATACGAAATTAATGGGTCATTGCCAAGTCTAGCATTCATTTTTATTACGTTGTCCCAATAAAAATAAATGCATTAGTCGTGTAGTATGTCTGTATGTAGACTAGATCTTCAATTTTCCTAAACAGGAAAAAAAAATAAACATTCAAGAATTGCAATTAATAGAGAGAGAGAGAGGATAAGCTGATGGTGGTCTGATCCTTTATGCTATGAAAGGGCTACCGTCGGTCGCGACACGTAGCATATTCTCACACTTACTTTTTAACTACTTCCTGCCAAAAATCATTCACCGAGAGAGAGAATTTGACCTGACCGCAACCCTAGCTAGCCACATTCAAACCGGCGCAGTAAAATTCCAAACAAAAATCAAACCATATTTTTCTCAATTTAGAAGGAGTTTCAGTACTTTTGTACTCTTGTTCGTTTCCTAATCAAGATAGGATTTTATTTATCTATATATAGATCTAGAGACAGAAGAAAGAGATAGGAATTCGGATTGCGATTTTGATATTTGGATAGAGAAATAGATTAGATAGATTGGTAGATTTGTGCATTTAGAGAGAGACAAAATCAATCAATCGATCGAATCGACATGGCTAATAGGTGGTGGGCAGGGAACGTGGCGATGAATCCGATGTCTTCACCGGCGCCGAACAGCAGCGGCAGCAACCCCAACAACTCGAGGGGCGAGAATCTAGACGAGGCAGAGGACGGCCAGAACCCGCGGGCGACATCGAGATCTCTGAGCCGTCCTCGGCCGCGTCTGGGGGCCGCCGCCCAGAGGCCGGCCCCCGGGCTCGAAGAACAAGCCGCGCGCCCCGGTGGTCATCACCAAGGAGAGCGCCAACGCCCTCCGCAGCCACGTCCTTGAGATCGGCAGCGGCAGCGACGTCCTCGACAGCATCGCCGCCTTCGCGCACCGCCGCCACCTCGGCGTCTCCGTCCTCTCCGGCAGCGGCGTCGTCACCAACGTCACGCTCCGCCAGCCCGGCGGCGGCGGCGTGCTCAGCCTCACCGGGAGGTTCGAGATCCTCTCGCTCTCCGGCGCCTTCTACCGCCGCCGTCGCCCGCCGCCGGGCCACCGCCGCCGGGGGCCACCGGGCTCACCGTCTATCTCGCCGGCAGCCAGGGACAGGTCGTCGGCGGCCCGGTTGTCGGCACATTGATCGCCTCGGGGCCGGTGATGGTGATCGCCGCGACGTTCACTAACGCCACCTTCGAGCGGCTTCCGCTCGAAGAAGACGGCGAAGGGATGCATTCTCAGCAGACGTCGCCGCCGCAGCGTTCTGCTGCGGCGGCAATGGCTGAGCCGCCTCCGCCGTCGGAGGCAGCTATGTATAATAACGTGCCGTCGAATTTGCTTCCGAACGGCGGCGGCTCCGAAATGCCGCACGATATGTTTTGGGCTCCGCCGCTCCTGCTTCCTCCGTCCTATTAGGACGGAGGTGGCCGCGGGACAAGGTCGGAAATTCTTCCTTGTAAATTAAATGCTTTAGTTTTTAACTCTAATTTGCAATCTCAATAATTAGCTTCATAAAGTCACCTTTTTATTTTATCAAATGTGCAACTTAGTTTGAATTCTTATGTTTTGTTTTATGGAGTACTTATTAATTAGAGTAAGTATTTGTGTTGTGGCTCAAATTGGGAGAAAAGGTTGAATGATTTTTGTGATTATTTGCGATCACATCTCCTAGTGGTTCATGTACATGTTCTTGCAACTTGATTTATTTTGGACTAATTAGAGCAACTTGATTTGAGAGTTTTGGTTTCCTTGGACTTCATCTAGAATTTACCAAAGCCGGTGTGTTATAGGTAAGATCAATTGACTACTACAAGTCCACAATTATGATTAATTAATTTGATAATCTTTGATGGTGGAAGATTAATTAGGTTTGGCAATAAATGCTAAATTAGTTCAAATTTCAAACCTATGTTTTAATTTTGAATGCAGTACCTTTATGGTGTATGGAATCGTCCAATTAGAACTCGATCATGATTGAAAGGTATTGAATTTAATTAAGTCTAAAAATATACTATTAGGATCTCAGAACTAAGACTAGGAAGCTTCTAGTATAAATTATGGTCATGCTTGCAACTGCTCTAATTGAATTGCATAATGTTGGAGAAATTTTGACAGATGCCTGCAGCTGATTAATCGATTTGAGTTATAATAAAATATGATGATATCTCTGTGCAAACTACGAGTAGTAAATATGGTTAATAATTATTGCTAATAGTCCTAGCTACAAGCTTGGTTACAAAAAAAAAGGCTTGGTTACAAAAGGATTTTCCTGTACATACATGAGTGATGCAATTAGTCACATTTGTTTACTATATGGATTCCTAAACCCACATATTCTCCAGATGTTTACTGTGATCCTCGTGAGGTTAATATATATTAAAATGAGTAAATGACTATTCATGTGGCATACAATACCGGATATTCATAAAATTATATTGTAGGACTAGTATATAATTCTACAGTCGTGGAAATAATTTATTCATTGATTAATCCAAATCCACGAAATATACTTTAGTTTGTAGGACTCTCAAAAAATTATATTGTAGGAGTAGTATAATTCTACAGTCGTGAAAATCATTTTAAACGCATAGAAACGTATATTTCTAAATGAAATGATTAAACAATGCTAATATTGATCACCTATTAATTTGTTTCAGTATGCTTCATAATAGTATTTTCTAAGTTTTGAAAATCATTTTCTCTTTTCACATCTTTCATAAATGTATCTAGTAAGCGTTGAAGGATCATCACATCAATATTTGAAATTCGTAAAGAAATAAAAGTTCCAAATATGAGTATTTATTTGTAAAAAAAGAAAAGCAATATTTATGATTCAATCAATCCTTGCATATCAACTTAATTTAAACTTCATCTAACTAACCAGTGTGAATGTTACGGACGTTCTCCGTAACGAGGCCGGATGGCTAACTTCTCGGAGAGATAAGGTGATCAAACCTTCGACGTGCTCGAAGGAAAGCTCACGAATTGCCGATTTTCGGACGTTCTCCGATGAACAACAATTTGGAAACGAAATATGATATCCTTGTTACTCAGGACAAGTTTGTGGAAAATAATATATATTCATTGAATGATTAAAACGATAACAACCTAGCCCTATTTATAATACTAGAATACTAGCTTAGGAAACAAGAAACAAATATAAGAAAAGATATGCAAATCCCTAATATATCTAAACTAATAAATAATGGTAGAATACTCGTATCAGTGAACTAAAGAAACCGGCACCTTCAAGAGAATGGCTAGCAAGCGGCACGGCTCGACGCAGTTGAGGACGTCTTGGTCCATGACTCACAAAAGAATGGACTCGACAACAAGTCGAGACTCAACAATTGGCAATATCCTATGCTTTGTTACTCTGTAGTATGTAGCAGTGGCGGAGGGAGTAGGGACAAAGGGGTACGAGTGTACCAAAAAAAAATAGTAGTATTATATATTTAAATACAAATTCCGAGTTTATATTAATAATATATGTATAAGAGTGTCCACTATGGTGAGGACACGGCGATAGCCGCGGGTTGGGGCGGCCGGCGGGCGGGTTATAGTGTAGAAGTTGTCCGCCCCGGGGCGGACGAGGATTGGGGCGGTAGGACGGAGGACGACGGATAGGCGGAGTTGGGGCGAGGACGCGGCTGGTAGGAATTAGCCACGCCTATAGGCGCGGCGACCATAGTGGACGGACATCCGGCGCGGCTATGTCAATTTCGATTTTTTTACCTCTATAATACCACTCCCCACCACCAATTTTTCACCATTTTCACAAAATCCATCCATTCCCTATCTACACAACCACTCACCGTGGAGACGACGAATCACCCGACTCTCAGGAGGTGTCCATCATAGTGGCGGAAATAGAATTTTACCTGTTTGCAATACAACGAATATTCGGCTCCAATTACCTCGTTTTCTAATTATTTACACTGCGATGATTTTAATTATACCTGATTAAAACTAAAAACATTTTAAAATAAAAATTGATTATAAAATTTGGGGGCTATTGGAGGTGTCCACCATAGTGGCGGAAATAGAATTTTGGGGCTTTGAACAACTAAACTGGGGCTATAGACAAAAACTGGGGCGAGGCTATTGGGGGTGTCCGCCTTAGAGTGGACACCCTAATGTCCCCTATTTGGCTACTTCAAAAACTACGCGGCCAAAAACTAATGTCCCACTAATCCATATTAGCCTATTCCTCCAATAAATACTGGAAAAGAAATAAAATACATTTAATAAATCAAAAAGTGGTAAAACTCAATTTTAATTCAAAGCATTTTTTACAGAACACAATAAAAATAACAAACCTATTGCCATCGCCAATTGAAAACCGTCGACTGTTTCTGCTTCTTGCCTTCTTCCACCGTCGACTACTACTCACCAACTCCGGTTTCTTGCCTTCTTCCGTGACTTGCCGCCTCAATTTTCATCATACACTTTGTTCTTTGTTGAAAAGGTGAGTGATTAGGAATTTAGGTGTAAAAGTTTAGTTCATTAAATAATTTCGGGATTTTGGCAGCTTGTGCAAAATAGAATAAGGTTTTACATTTTATGACTCTCTCTTATTGTCTTGGAATTGGGGTGAATTGAAAACAGCCATGCTTCCAATTATTTGTGGATGAGAAATTCTCAATTATGTATTATTTTAGGGATTATAGAGTATTAAATGCACAAGTATTTAATTTTAAATAGCTTAATTGTTGTTTTGGATTCTAAATTATTGTGTTTCAATTTTAAAAATTTGATCTTATGACTTCTATGATAAGTTGTTTTTTATGTCTAGTTATAAATGTTGTGAATGCACAACATTAGAATTGAATGGTCAATATTTATTTTGACAAATTTTGTAATGACATCGTGTGCAGGAAATAAAATAAAAAGTGATGAGAAAACAAACCGATCTTCGACAATTTATGTCCAAAAGGAGAAAAACTCATGATAGTTCAAGCTCTCCGGCTTCAAGCTCTCTACCTTCAAGCTCTCCGGTTCAAGCACTCCACTTTCAAGCTTTCCACCTTCAAGCTCTCTGGCTTCAAATTCAATTGGTATTGTATCTCCAATTTCAAAGATGTGTTTCTACAAGTATCCGATGATGATATAGTGAATCGTTTTGAAGAAATGAAGACTCGTAGAAAAATAAATTAGATATAATGTAGTTTATTTTTGTATTTTGAAATGTATGACTCTAAAATTTGTATATTTCAAAATATATTGCTATAAGTATTAGTTTTTATTTTTGGTATGTTATATAATGATTTATCATATGACTCGCACCCCCGAATATAAATTCTGGATCCGCCACTGGTATGTAGTCAGCACATGATATTAAGAGTTTTGAGTGGTGTATATTTATTAATATTAATATATTAAATAATTAATATATTGTAGAATAATGTTATTAAAAATATTTTTTTAGTATAATATATAAATCCGGTATTGTATGTCACATGAAACGTCATTTTAAATGCGTGTATTAAACGTAACTAAAGGAAATTCAAATAATCCAAATCAATTCATAATCCGGTATTGTAGAGTTTAACTGTCACTCTCTTTTTTCATTTTCAATTGTACTTTTCTTGGCGGGAAATACAAAGCGGTGTTTCAAACAGAATAACTGAGGCTCTCCTGCAAGCTTGATGGTTCCAAATTCCATCTCGTAAATTTCTCTGGATCCCTGTCTCATTTGTGTATATGATTACCTAATTGCGTTTGTGCATGTAAAGTGTTTGTGATAATGTCTCTTTCATGCGGTAGTTGAGAATTCTGGAGTATTTTTGGTTGCATTTTGTTGTTTCGATCTGCTTTTCACACCGTTAATTGTACGCGCGACTTATTTGCTTCGAAATGACGGTGCTGAGGTATACATATTTCGTATACTTGCAAGCAAACCGGAGCTGTGACGCTGCTGAAAACCTCTGAATTCGTGAATTTATCATCGAAGGGTGCGTGTACTCCGAAGCTGGATGTTGTCGATCCGGAACAAGGAATCGGAAGAGATGTGTTTCTGATGTGAAATTGGGGATTGAGACTTGAGAGTTCAGATTGGAATCCTGATGTGAGTATAGTTTCGGAAGTTTCACCGAATTTGGATGATGGAGGTTTCACGGGACTGTTGGAAATTAAGCATGGATATGAAAGCTTTGGGGTCTGTGTCATCTGAAAAGGATAAGACGGAGAGGCTTATTGAGCCTCGAGGTCAGGCAAGAGTGTTCCATACAGAGAAATAAACGACATTCATATTGCTGGTGATTCAGCTTGGTAAAGAAGGTGGTGCAGATTGTGGTGGTGATGTACCTGTGAAGAGTATATCAGAGATTCAGAGGCTAAAACTGATAACAATGACTAGATGGAAACTTCATGTAGAGAATGCGAAATTGGAGTCCGAAGCATCCCCTTTGAGGCACGAGATCTGTTGGTTTGTTTGTATAATGAAAACATGGATGGTCACTTTCTTGAATTGAGATTCACGTAAGAGATTGTTCGTGGTTATCTGAGGAGCTATTTGCCAAGAGTTTTGGAGGTTGCAACACTAACAAGTTAAGTGCAATTTGAGCTGCATTATGCCTCTTCTTCTCATGTATTTATTGGAATCAATATGAAGAGATAGTATGATTGCATTTTAGTATATTTTTGCATTCTGAAGCATGTGCCTTCTTTTGCTTGTATCATTAAGTCAGTTTTCTTTTTTATTGATCTTACCTTACAAGTATTGGAACTGGAAACTGATAGCTGAGATCTCCTATTTTATGTATGGCAGTGATGAAGCTGCATATCAATCGAGCATCTCTCAAGTGCTCGTCGCTTAGTAATATACCCAGGTAATATTTGTTTAGTTAACTACACCTAAAACTCATACTGGTAACAAAACGCAATCTCAAAATGGTGCATCTTTTACTATGTCTGCTATATCAGAAACATAAACAAGTTTATTTAGCTATGGTCTTTTAAACGACGCATATAAAGCCTGGCAAAGTAGATCTCTTGTTCTTACATTACTGATATTGCCTTTTCTGATTTGAGTCGCACATATTTGCTAGCTATTCTGTAATATTAATTTATGCTTAATTTAATTATACATAATATAGTTGATGAATCAAACAGATATTGGCTTTTCTGATTTGAGTCATATAAAGCCTGGAAAAGTAGATAGTATTGGAGCTTTGGCTAACACTCCCAACTTACAGACTTAAGCGGTAAAATACGAAAACAAGAAAAACAAAGGTGACGTAAGTTCCTCTCTCCCTACCACTGAGACTGAGGTTGTGCTGCATACTTGGTCCATAGTGATTGCAGATTATTGTCTTGGTAGATGTAATAATCTTGTTCAAGCAGCCTCTCCAACAAGCAGCCTTCAGATATCACATCGCTCGTTCCCGGATCCATCATTGTCTGCATAATCGCTTCATTCTCCCATTCTCTGCTAAAATAACCACCAGGGTTAGCTATTGCTTTTCCGTACATTTCTATCTCCTCCTCTAGGATAGCCACCTGCAATGCAAAAACAAGTTACATACTTTCATTATTAAATGTATGATATTGGTAACATTTTGTGGGACAATCTAAAACCTGCTGCTGCAGGGCAAAGATATGAGCAATGCAACCGTAAATAGGGTCCTCCATGCGTGCCAGCGCTTCGTAAGATACAGTTATGGCTGCGTCGCTTCTGCTATGCTCCGGCAGATGTGACAGCAGCTTCGACACGTTGCTGGCTCCAAACACCTTATGGACTGCTGCAAAGTGGTTGGCTGCTTGCTCGTAACTGAAATAAGGTGCGAATATACATTCTTCCGTGCACCTCCTTCTTAAGAACTTACACGCTCCACACGACGAGCTTACTCCTGTCATCTGCTTGACTCGTAGTCGTTTATGTGCCTTGCTATGTGTTGTGTATGAGTAGCTGCTCACCCATATAAAGGCCTCAGAACAAGACTGAGAGAGACATTTTACTTTATAATAATGGAAAGTAGATTCTTTTAGGTCCCCTTCGTGCCCAACAAATTCCATTCACAAATCGGGTAAACTTTCCAAATTTTATGTGTTTTGAACTTTTTAGAGGAGCTTTATCCATAACGAATGATACAGAGACCCAATCATCATCATATTATAATGTGAAGCTCAACAACCGAGAGAATATTGCTGATTGTTATTCTATTTTAATGGTTTTTTACCAAAGGGATTAGGCAAGTGCATGCAACACTCGCCATTTTCTCTTTATATAGCAATAATGAGTAAAGTCGTTTGTCTTTCCAAGAAAAAAGAGCATTTCCACACGTGAACAGTTGTGGCCTTTTCATTGTTCATTTTTTGACTGTGCCAATGGGAAATGATGAAAGTGAAAGTAGGTTCTTGTTCACCATCTCTAATTCAGTTTATTATAATGTGTATGAGTAAGTTATGAAGGAAGCATTTGTTGCACTGTCCACCGTTGGAGACTACGAGTGTAATAGGAGCATCCGTCGACAAAAGGATCACCCTAAGATGATCATTTCATGGCTATTGAGAACGAATTAAATCAGATGGTTCTATTTCTCAATCTTTCTGACTTGCTCCTATGAACCTACAATAGGTTTGAGGATGGTCTAGTGATGGAGTGCGTGTTCTTGATTCCATGGTCTCGGGTTTGAGTCTAAACGACGTGTCAATAGGTCTATCTTTGCACACCAAAATAAAAATGAAGTTGCTATAGTATCTGTAATTTAAAAATAATGAGTGTAGAACATATGCTAATATTGTATAGCCTCTCTCCTAGGGAATGAAACTAGGTAGGCTAGATGAGTCATAAATCCAATTTGTCTGTGCATGTTCATTCTCCATTACGTGCATATTTTATTATTCTCAAAGACTAAGAAGTTGCATGATAGTATATGGCTGGCCCTATCTTCAACAGTTGCATATGAGAGGGAGAGAGAGAGAGGCTCTGGGAACAGGGGAATGCCGAAAGTGTTGAAGTGAAAAAAATTCAAGCTTTCCGTCTTGTCCACTTTCGAGCTTAACGATGAAAGTGTCTTTCTCTATCAATCGTTAATTAATTCTATATTACTACTAATCTGCCCACCTTACGGTTTTCTGCCTTTCAAATTTTGATTATATGATGTTTGACGTGTGGATTTGTATAAAATCCGTACAGGAAAAATAATCATTTTTTTTTGGCATGTCTTCCAATTTTTTTATCTATCTAGTCATATTTATCATTAATTTATTAATTTTGTGCGTGTTCATTTTTGTACGTGTTTTCATGTTGTGTCGAAAATCGTTAGTCCACTTTTACGTGAGTACACAAGTTTAGCGGCATAACATTGTTTTGTGAAAAATTTCATCCAATAAAGGTAAATTTCAATTTCAAAAAATATATTCATGATTTATTAGATTAAAGAACTTTTGTAGAGATGTATTATCATGCTAAACTTGTGTAATCTCACTCTAGAGAAAATTTCCACAAATCTAAAGTATCATACCTTGATATTGTATATACTAATTTAAAATGTGTAAAGTTAGATACAAATCTACTTCTATTGAGCGGTGGCGTTTTTTAGCATCCCCATCCTACTCTTGCTAACGAGCACGGATGTGAGCCTGGACCCGCTTTTACTCCCTGCTCTTAAGTAAGAACACAACACCAACATCCGTGCTCTTCCACAAGGACGAGCTCAATGGTCTCACCATTCTATTATTCAATTTAAATAAAAACATTTCCACAATATTAAAATTCATTAAAAATAACCGAATAATATTACAAATTACAAAAAAATTAAAAATTACATAATTAAAATCCTAAAAATTTAAAATACATAATTAAAATCCTAAAAATTAAAAATTACAAAATAATTCATAAAATTAAAAAAACCCACTACTCGTGGCCGAATTTCGCCCAAATGTGTTTGATTAGGTCTTCTTGTTGCTCAATGTGGGCTCGGTATCGCGCATTGTGTTCCTGTCGATCCTCTCGCCCACTGTCGTATGCACACCGCGGCGTGGAGAACCTCGACGATTGAGCTTCCGGCTTCATCTCGTCGTAAAAGCTAGCCGCCATCGGTCCTTCGTCAGCTATAATCACGTTGTGCAAGATAATACACGTGTACATGATGTCGGCGATATTTTTCACGTACCGCAGCCGAGACGTGGCCTTCACAATGTTGAATCGCCTTGAAGGACCCCAAAGCTCTTTCGACGTTTTTCCGAGCGGACTCTTGACGCTGCGCAAAAAGAACCCTCTCGGGTCTTGCGGGTTGCTGAGTGTCTTCACGAAAGTCGACCACTTTAGGTAGATACCATCGGCGAGATAGTAACCCATGTGTATGCATTCCGTTGACGGTGAGTCGATCACCAGTGCTACACCATTCAACACATCATTGAAGAGTGGTGAAGAATAGAGCACGTTCAAGTCGTTGTTGGATCCGGCAACACAGAAATATGCATGCCAAATCCATAGACGGTAGTCGGCGACCGCTTCAAGGATAAGTGTTGGGCCGCCACTTTGGGCCCCTTAAGTGTTGCCCCCTCCAAGCAGTTGGGCAATTCTTCCACCTCCAATGCATGCACTCAATTGCCAAGCATACCGGGAAAACCATGGACTGTTTCATGAAGACGAAGCAACCGTTGGCAATCATCGGTGTGGGTGCCCGAAGGAATTTCTCACCGAAAGCTGAACGAACGCCGTCGCAAAAATTTTAAGGCAAATGATTCCAATGACTCACCGACATGCAAATACTCGTCGAAGAGGTCAGCCGTTTGCCTAGTAGCAAGTTGTCGGATGGCACAAGTACACTTCTGCAACGCCAAGATACTTTGCCGACCGCTGCGTCTCTACTTGTTTGAAAGTATTCAACACGGACAGACAATGTGTTGACAATACGCATAAAACAACCGTTTTGACATGCGAAAACGCGCCGAAAGTAATCTTCCAGAAAACCGTGGCTGGTCGGAAAAATAGTCGGCATCGAGCCTTTCGTTGGCTCCCTCCCGGTCGATATATTATCGCGGCGAGTTGATCTAGTTGGTCTGAGGAGAGGGGCGGGGTATTCGCGGCGACATAGGCTTCATAGGCGGCACGATGTTGTTCATAGTATTCTTGTTCTTCGCGCTCCGCTTCCGCAATGAGATTGGTGAAATCTATTTAGGTTTGAGTGAGATAGGAAGATGTAGATAAGTTGTATGAAAAAATATGAATGAGAGATGAATGGAGATGATTTAATGTGAAAAATGGATGATGAATGTGTGTATTTATAGATGATTTTAGAATAAAAAATCAAAAAATCAAAAAAAATTCCAGAAAAACGGTAAAAAAAACGATCATATTTTTGGAATCTGAATTTTTTTAATTTTTGGTATTATTTTCAATTAAAAAAATGAATTTCCATCGGAAATGTCGTTGGCCAATCAGAACGCGCCACGTCAAACTGCTTGGCACGGACGTCTCCATGCATCGAGCAGTGCCGCGCCGCAGCAAGAGAGGGCAGCGGCGAGCAGGTTGGCCGCGCCGCGGTGTTGAGGACGGCATCATCGAGCTGCCACGCCAGCGGCAAGATGCAGCGACGAGCAGGCGGTGCCGCGCCACTGGCACGGACGGACGCCGTCCTTCAACCGCTGCTGATGCTCTAACTTCATCTCACAAATCAGATCGCAAATATGATTGGTTGGTTTCAATGGATTATCCAATTGTACTAGGCCCATTTATGATCGGCCAAAATGCCTAAGCCAATTATTATATACCACTTCTCCTTCTTGTACTCTGTGAGAGAGACCTAACATAAAAGTTATACCCCAAAATACATAAAAGTGTTGCTAAGATTGTATTTAACTCATATTCATATGTTAAATATAACTAACTAATCTATAGACCACTGAAAAGAACTCTAGATTTCTATGAATCGTTTGGTTATAGTTTAATTAGTTTAGTTAATTTGGATTCACTATATACACTGATTATTATTATTTGCTACAACATACTTAAGAAATTGAGTTTAGTAGTACTATAACGGAAGGGATTACCTCATACATTTGCATACTACATTTATAATATACCATTAAATAGTTGACAAGTGGATCTTATTTAATGCTTAAAAAAGTTATTTCTAAAATTATTTCCTTCACTTTCTTGCTACCATATTTAATCAAAATAATTTTGTTAACTCTTGTTAAATAATATTATAGGTCAATTTTACTTTTAAAAAAGATTTATAAAAGAGTTACGTTTACGTATTCTAAAAAAATGTCAAAATATCCCTTTTTATTTTTTATTATTTTATTATGATGATTTACTTTTTAAAATATTTATATAAAAAAAAACGCCTCTCTTATATAAATAAACTAAAGCTTGACCAAATTTAAATTTTATATAACTATTATCTTAATATAAATAATATAAATATATATTCTATAAAAATAATTGTAAAATTTTATAAGTTAAAAAAGTTGACATAATTAGTTGACTTTATTTTAAAAATCCGGTCTCATTATACTAGAATCAACCAATTATGTCAAACTTTTTTTAATTAATTAAAATTTTACAATTATCTTTATGGAGTACTATATTTTGTATTTCGACAATAGCTATATTAAAATATGAAATTTGGTCAAATTCTAGTATATTACATTTTTATATAATATCGACATCTTTTACATATAATAAAAATTATATAGTCTCAATAAAATTAGAAAATAAATAGTAATAAATAAATTTTTTAAATTTTTTGGAATACCTAAAAATTTAATCTTTTTATATAATTATGAAGTAAATAAAGTTTGACTTAATAAATATTTTTAACAACAGTTACGTAACTTCTTTGATTAATATAATAAGCAAAAGTGCATGAATAACAAAACTACTTTGATTAAATATGGTAGTAAGAAAATGAAGGAAATTATTTTTAGTAATAACTTTTTACCATAAAATGGGATACACTTGTCAAATATTTAGTAGTGTATTATAAAATGTAGTATGCAAATGTATGAGATCCCTTCCGGTACTCTAACACATGATTTAGGTTAGAAGATCCAACCGCTAATTGTTGCGCTTCCACTCGAGTTGTACAAAGTAAAAAAAGCACACTCTCTATTTCAACACGTCTTAACATTAAATTATTCTGAGATTATCCGACATTTAATTAGGGCCCAATTAACCGAGATTAATTTTGTTATAGGGGAACATCGGACTTATCCTACATGACATTGTTCAAAAATTAGTAGTGAGCGCTATCTGCCCATTCATAAAATCAATCTTGTCTAGTTCATCAAACTGAACGCCATCATCCTAGAGTATTGATAAATATAGTGAAAAGTAAAGTCAAAGTTTATAAGAGAAAGAAAACCATAAAAATTTGTTCCACCAACACAAAAATTTTGTTGCCTATTCATTTTTAATTTATTAAGAGTACTGTGGCATAATATAACAGTTCTAAGTCAAGTTTTTTAGTTCTACCTACTTAAATTAATTGTCTACATTTTCTTGTCTTGGTTTACTGAGTATTGAAAAATGAGAACAATGTCACTAGACTAGATATCCCCAACTAATTTATCATACGATTCAAACTTTTATTTTTGCTCTCAAACTTGCATTCATTGTAGTGAAATAAAAATTAGTTTTAAGTTTCTCCAATGGTTGACATGAGCTCATCTTTATCTTCTCAAGAATAAAAAAATGATGTACATCAAATTGCGTAATTATTATGAATATGAAACAAATAAGCCTTAATCACTATTCAATAAACAAAAACTCCAAACCCATGAGAGAAATGTAAGTTGTAATTCTCCAGAGTCTCTATCCATCGCCACAATATACTGAAGCATCATAGACATAATAATTTTCTTATAGTTATTTCACAAACAAAAAAAAAAAAAAGAAAAGAAAAGAAGATAAAACCTCAATAATGCAGCAGACCCAACACTGCAGGCACCAAAATAAAGACAAAACAAATATACTTTTCACAATTCTAAACCATATAATAACAGGAAACTTTTAATTCTTGAAAATAGCAAATAAAGGAAAAAAGAAAAGAAAAAAACTTGATCTTAGCTTGTGGTTGTACATAGTGCTGCATTGTGGTAACTAAAAGATGACCCAATTTAAGTGGAGAAGAGCAAAGCAAAATATTAACCTCAATTTCAACTCCAACCCCCATTCAATCTCCAGCCGCCACGTGTCATGTAAGCAATCTTCATTGTGTGGCTAATTAGTTGTGATAGGCCAATCCAATGTGTATGAAGTTTGTGTATTCCTACTATATATAACAACTCATCCTATCCTATCTCAAGTGTTGCACAGCCACTGAATCACCACCACCGCCCTCTGCAGCTTAATCGCACAATGGCCGCCGCCGTGTCGACCATCGGAGCCTCAACCGCGCGTACCGGTATGTAGTATTATTCTACTCTATCTTTGTTCATATTAGTATAAGTATCAATAAAAATGAAATGTAACGTGATGTAATGAATGTTGCAGTTGAACTTGAATGGATCCAACGGAGGAGGCGCGTGCCGACGTCCTCGTTCCGGCACGAGCCTGAAGAAGGCTAGCGGCGCGAAATCTAGCAACGCCCAGAAGGCGAGCTTCAAAGTGGTGGCAGAGGTGAAGCAGACAGACGGAGACAGGTGGAAGGGGCTGATCGAGGACGTCTCCGACGACCAGCAGGACATCACGAGGGGCAAGGGCATGGTGGACCCCTTTTCCAGGCCCCGTCTGGGATGGGAACCCACGACCCGTCCTTAGCTCGTACGAGTACCTGAGCCAGGGCCTCCGCGAGTACAACCTCGACAACAAGCTCGACGGGTTCTACATCGCCCCCGCCTTCATGGACAAGCTCGTCGTCCATCTCTCCAAGAACTTCATGACACTCCCCAACATTAAGGTATTGTTGGTTGTTTTTTTGTCTTATTGACATATGATTCTGTTAGTCATTCACTCCTTAAAAGGCCTTATTATTTTTTTTTTTCGTGCAGATTCCGTTGATTTTGGGTATATGGGGAGGGAAGGGGCAGGGGAAATCCTTCCAGTGCGAGCTCGTCTTCCGTAAGATGGGGATCAACCCGATTATGATGAGTGCCGGAGAGCTCGAGAGCGGGAACGCAGGAGAGCCGGCGAAGCTGATCAGGCAGCGGTACAGGGAGGCCGCCGACATCATCAAGAAGGGGAAGATGTGCTGCCTCTTCATTAACGATCTTGACGCCGGTGCAGGGCGTATGGGTGGCACCACCCAGTACACCGTCAACAACCAGATGGTGAACGCCACGCTCATGAACATCGCGGATAACCCGACCAACGTGCAGCTCCCGGGTATGTACAACAAGCAGGAGAACCCCGGGTCCCGATCATCGTCACGGGTAACGACTTCTCCACCCTGTACGCCCCCCTCATCCGTGACGGGCGT
Organism: Salvia splendens; assembly: GCF_004379255.2. Taxonomy (NCBI): domain Eukaryota; kingdom Viridiplantae; phylum Streptophyta; class Magnoliopsida; order Lamiales; family Lamiaceae; genus Salvia; species Salvia splendens. The sequence goes on from NW_024598743.1 coordinate 22,909, forward strand.
ATGGAGAAGTTCTACTGGGCCCCGACCCGTGAGGACCGTATTGGTGTCTGCAAGGGTATCTTCCGTACCGACGGAGTCCCAGACGAGGCCGTCACCAAGCTCGTCGACACCTTCCCCGGCCAGTCCATCGGTACGTAGATTTTTTCCATTTTTCGTATCACAACTAGTATATAGTATCAGAATTATGTTCTGGATTCGCCACTGGTTGTACTAATTCGGTCAAACATGCAGACTTTTTCGGTGCACTTAGGGCTCGGGTGTACGACGACCTGGTCAGGGAATGGGTGAGCGGTGTGGGGATCGAGAACATCGGTTGAAGCTGGTGAACTCAAGGGAGGGCCACCGGTGTTCGAGCAGCCGAAGATGACGCT